>NC_048576.1:61986080-62251080 GCF_013265735.2 Oncorhynchus mykiss
GTGAGCACTGGTTTGAACTTGAGCAACACATTGCCCTTTGAACAGGCCCACCTCAAAGAGTTGCCAATTCCATTCTCATCCCATTAATAAATAATATATTTGCATTTCATTCTGGGCTGATTCCTCTCCTGCATCAAACTGTCACACAGAGGTGGTGGGTGGTGTAAAGGCCTAGGGTTGTTTTCTCTCCTGGGTGGGTGGTGTAAAGGCCTAGGGTTGTTTTCTCTCCTGGGTGGGTGGTGTACAGGCCTAGGGTTGTTTTCTCTCCTGGGTGGGTGGTGTCCAGGCCTAGGGTTGTTTTCTCTCCTGGGTGGGTGGTGTACAGGCCTAGGGTTGTTTTCTCTCCTGGGTGGGTGGTGTCCAGGCCTAGGGTTGTTTTCTCTCCTGGGTGGGTGGTGTATAGGCCTAGGGTTGTTTTCTCTCCTGGGTGGGTGGTGTATAGGCCTAGGGTTGTTTTCTCTCCTGGGTGGGTGGTGTATAGGCCTAGGGTTGTTTTCTCTCCTGGGTGGGTGGTGTACAGGCCTAGGGTTGTTTTCTCTCCTGGGTGGGTGGTGTACAGGCCTAGGGTTGTTTTCTCTCCTGGGTGGGTGGTGTACAGGCCTAGGGTTGTTTTCTCTCCTGGGTGGGTGGTGTATAGGCCTAGGGTTGGGGCTGACTATGGACCTATACGTTGGAGGGCCTAGGTGTAGTGTAGCCAACAGGCGAAGGGACTGCCTAGTAAACTAGGCAAACTGGGGCAGGCAGAAATGGCAGTGTGGAAGACCAGGACACATGAGATGCAGGGGTCGGGGTCTGCATGATTCAATACATTTTTCCAACAATTGTTTACAGACAGATTATTTCACATATAATTCATTGCATCACAATTCCAGTGGGTCAGAAGTTTACATACACTAAGTTGACTGTGCCTTTAAACAGCGTGGAAAATTCCAGAAAATTATGTCATGGCTTTAGAAGCTTCTGATAGGCTAATTGACATCATTTGAGTCAATTGGAAGTGTACCTGTGGATGTACTTCAAGGCCTACCTTCAAACTCAGGGCCTCTTTGCTTGACATAATGGGATAATCAAAAGAAATCAGCCAAGACCTCAAAAAAATAATTGGTTCATCCTTTGGAGCAATTTCCAAACACCTGAAGGTACCACGTTAATTTGTACAAACAATAGTATGCAAGTATAAACACCATGGGACCACGCAGCCGTCATAGCGCTCAGGAAGGAGACGTGTTCTGTCTCCAAGAGATGAATGTACTTTGGTGAAAATCAATCCCAGAACAACAGCAAAGGACCTTGTGAAGATGCTGGAGGAAATAGGTACAAAAGTATCGATATCAACATAACCTGAAAGGCCGCTCAGCAAGGAAGAAGCCACTGCTCCAAAACCACCCATAAGAGCCAGACTACGGTTTGCAACTGCACATGGGGACAAAGATTGTACTTTTTGGAGAAATGTTCTCTGGTCTGATGAAACAAAAATCTAACTGTTTGGCCATAATGACCATCGTTATGTTCGGAGGAAAAAGGGGGAGGCTTGCATCACGTGGGTGGCAGCATCATGTTATGAGCGTGCTTTACTGCAGGAGGGACTGGTGCACTTCACAAAATAGATGGCATCATGAGGTAGGAAAATGATGTGGATATATTGAAGTAACATCTCAAGACATCAGTTAAAGCTTGGTCGAAAACGGGTCTTCCAAATGAACAATGACCTCAAGCAAACATCCAAAGTTGTGGCAAAATGGCTTAAGGATAACAAAGTCAAGGTATTTTAGTGGCCATCACAATGCCCTGACCTCAATCCTATAGAACATTTGTGGGCAGAACTGAAAAAGCATGTGTGAGCAAGGAGGCCTACAAACCTGACTCAGTTACTCCAGTTCTGTCAGGAAGAATGGGCCAAAATTCACCCAACGTATTGTGGAAAGCTTGTGGAAGGCTTCCCGAAACGTTTGAATCAAGTTAAACAATTTAAAGGCAATGCTACCAAATACTAATTGAGTGTATGTAAACTTCTGACCCACTGGGAATGTGATGAAAGAAATAAAAGCTGAAATAAATCATTCTCTCTGCTATTATTCTGACATTTCACATTCTTAATATAAAGTGGTGCTTCTAACTGCCAGGGAATTTTTACTATGATTAAATGTCAGGAATTGTGAAAAACTGAGTTTAAATCTTTTTGGCTAAGGTGTATGTAAACTTTAGACTTCAACTGTATCTAGGTCCATTATAATTAAGTACATTTTGTGCTTTTAATTATGTAAATATTGGGCTAGTAAAGGTGTTGATGAAATAAAAACCTCTCTCTCGCTCTCTTTCTGCCTGTTGCAGGTTGTCAGTGTGTGATGAGGATAAGTTGACTCATAATGAGTTCATCGGGGAGTCTCGGGTTCCCCTGAAGCGCGTCAAGCCAGACCAGACCAAACACTTCCACACCTGTCTGGAACACCCACCCCCAGTACGAGACCCGACACACACATGCATGCACACACGTACCCGCACACCCTCACCCTCACACACACACACACACACACACACACACACACACACACACACACACACACACACACACACACACACACACACACACACACACACACACACACACACACACACACACACACACACACACACACACACACACACCCACACACCCACACACACTTCTCTCAACTGCAATCCCTTGAGTTATAGCTTCTTTGGACAGAGATGCACAAAGAAGAAATAAGCTAAATTTCTTCCTCTTCTTTCCCCAGCTTCCCTCTCCAACCACCATGGGGACAGCCCTCCGAGGAATCTCCTGCTACTTAAGAGAGGTTCTTTCCCCTTTCCTTCCTCCCTCCTTCTCTCTCTCTCCTTGTCGCTCCCTCCCGCTCTCTCTTTCTCTGTCAATCTTTTCCCCCCGCCCTCTTTCTGTCTCCATATCTCTCAACCCTCTCCTTGTCTCTCTCTCTCTCTCGCTCTCTCTCTCTCTCTCTCTCTCTCTCTCTCTCTCCCGCACGCTCTCTCTCCATTTCTCTCCCTCCTTCTCACCCCTAACCAGGGCCAATTAGCAAAGCTTTAACATTCTAAATTAAAGAGCACAACAGATGTGAGGGTTTGAGCACCTCGGTATACTAACTGGCTTCTATTTATCAATTTTCTTTCTAATGATCTAAATTAGAATTTCAATAGGAGCCACTTTGTGCAGACTGATTATAAGTCATTATCAACCTTATTTTCGTCCTTAGTTACTTAGATACTTCAATGAGATGAGGGGAATATGAGAGGGGAAAAATAAATCAGCTTTTAAAGATGGGAGGAGAGGGGAGAGATAATGGAGAACAGAACAGAGTATGAATATGATCAATTCCGGTAGTTTAAAAAAAATGCTAAATGTATCCAGAGCACAAGGCAGTGATACATAGGAAAGGGCCAACAACTCAGGCTGGTATCAGTTTATAAGCATCACATTTTGAAGCTTCGGCAAACAGATATGCCCCAGCTAGCACATAACGTTCTGAGAACCATCTGTTTTTTAGAGGTTGGTGAAAGTGTGGTTATTATTGTTCTATGGTTATTTTGCATACAACTTTCCCACAACTTTTTGGGAATGGTCACAGGATAGTTGGCTTTGGAACATTCTCAGCACATTTAAGGTACTTGACAAAAAAAAAATATTTTCTTGGTATTTCATTACTTTAGCAAAACGTTTCCTAAAAGTTTAAACATGGTTTACATTTAATGTCCATTTTGGTAATGTTCTAGGAATGTTCTCCAACTGGTTTGATATTGGGAATGTTCTCAAATAGTTCAGAGAATATTAAAAAAGCTAAGTTCTTCTGTAGTTACTTCAGTGCTTCAGCATAATGTTTCCTACATGTTTCCTCGTGGTTCTATTTAATGTCATGTTCTGAAATTGTTCCAAGAACGTTAAGAAAACATTCCGGAAAATACCACAACAAAACTTTAGTAACGTTCAGAGAACGTTCTAAGACTGTTAATTAAAAAAAATATACATTCCATTCTCAGCATCAACAAAACTCTTTCTATCCTCTATCTTGTCATAAGTGTGTTGGCCATGCACACTATTTGGCCACACCTGATCTTAATGAGTGCTTGTTTCCTTTGAATAGACTAAATAGACTATTCTGTTTGAATAGACTCAAATGAACAGCTTTGTATAAGTAAAAAAACATGGTTTGCTAACTCCATCTTGGTGGCGCAGTGGATTAATTTTATGGATAGAAAACATAAAATGATATGTTTGAATCTCACTGATGCCATGTCACAATACAAATGTGTTTGCATGCTTAAGGAAATTAATTTCCATGTGTACTTGGAGTAAAACAAAAAATGAACCCAAAATAAGATAGCAGTGTTAGTGCAAGTTTTAAGGAAGTTATTAAAAAACCTCCACATAGCAAGTCATTTCCATTCTTAGAGCATTAATAAAACCTCCCAGGAAAACTTTCAAGGAATCAGAGTAAAACGTTTTCAGAACTTCCCTGCAACCTAAAAATAAACATTCCCAGAACTGGCAAAATGTTCAGTTCTGTTCTCAGAAGGCTAAAAAAACATTGTCTTACCAGTCAGGAAATGTGTGGTTTCGTTCACACAACTAATGTGAAACCAAAAAAATACGTTCCCACAACTTCCAAGGAACCAAATGTGCTAGCTAGGGCATCACAGTTAATAACGCCTAAATCAATACATTGCGTCAGCGGTACACCTGCAGCATATAGTCCGCAATAGAATAAATAGCTGTCCAAATGCATGTGAATGAAGTAGGTAAATAAGAGATGGTGTCAGACAGACAACTCTCTGACGGGAGTTAAGACTGGAGACTTAGTCCAATGGTTTTTGGAAGGAGGGATCAAAGCAAGAGAGAGAAAAAGAAAGGAAACGGAGAGAGGCTGAAAAGAAAGTGGGAGTTTTGTGTCTCGATTGTCTTGGACAGCTTGATTGTCTTGGACAGCTCTTAATTCACATAGATTGGATGGAGGCCAGTCATGTGTGTGTTCTTGTGTGTGTTCTTGCGTGCGTGCACTTGCGCATGTGTGTACAGCTGTGTGTGCGCACTTGTGTATGTGTGTGTGGCCATGAGGGTCGTGATGGATGGCCATCTGTGGTTTAATCAGATACATCTGAATATGCAAGCTAGCTAGCACAGTGCCTCAGACAGACAGCCATTTGCATTCCTGTCCAGCCCACCTGACCTGCATGACTCTATGTGTTTACCTGATTATTAGTGGAGGTGTGTGTGTGTGTGTGTGTGTGTGTGTGTGTGTGTGTGTGTGTGTGTGTGTGTGTGTGTGTGTGTGTGTGTGTGTGTGTGTGTGTGTGTGTGTGTGTGTGTGTGTGTGCGTGCGTGCACTTGTGTGAGTGTGTGTGTTCTCCTGTTTGAAAGGTTTTAGTCATGCACAAGGCCAGACACCGGGCGACGTTTTGAGTGTTGTTGCTAAGACCTCTCCTCCCAAACTAGCTGTCAGCAAACGCCAAGCACACATACAGTGCCTAAATTCAGAATGGATGAAATAAATAAAAATACTTTCCCCATCTACACACAGTACCCCTTAATGAAAAACTGAAAACATGTTTTTAGAAACAGACTGCCGAGAGCTGGCCGTCCGACCAAACTGAGCAACCGGGCAAGAAGGACTACTCTGACAGAACTTCAGAGTTCCTTGGCTGAGAAGGAAGGACAACAGACTCTGCAGCACTTCGCCAATCTGGGCTTTATGGGAGAGTGGCCAGACGGAAGCCACTCCTGAGACAAAGGCACATGACAGCACGCCTGGAGTTTGCAAAAAGGCACATGAAAGCATTAGGAAAAATATTCTGTAGATTGATGAGCCAAAATGTAACTATTTGGCCTGAAAGCAAAGTGCTGTCTGGAGAAAACCAGGCACAGCTCTTCATCCGTGTAACACCACCCCTACCGTGAAGCATGGTGGTGGCGGCATCATGCTATAAGGACTGGCGGCAGGGACTGGGTGACTGGTGAGGATAGAGGGAACAATGAATGGAGCAAAATACAGGAAAAACCTTGTTGAGAACTCGCTTCAGACTGCAAACTACCTTAAGACTGGGACAAAGATTTATGTTCCAACAGGACAATGAGCCCAAGCATACAGTTAAAACAATGCTGGAATGGCTTCAGAACAAAACAGTCCTTGAGTGGCCCAGCCAAAGCTCAGACTTGAATCCCATTGAAAATCGGTGGAAGAATTGAAAATTGCTGTTCACCGCTACTCCCCATCCAACTTAACAGAGCTTGAGAAAATCTGCAAGGAAGAATGGGTGAAAATCCCCAATTCCAGATGTGCAAACCTGATATAGATATACTCAAAACGATTCGAAGCTGTAATCGCCGTCAAACGTGCTTCTACAAAGTATTGACTCAGGGGTGTGAACACTTATGTAAATTATAGAGATATTTCTGTATTTAGGTTTCAATAGATTTGCTACAATTTCAAAAAACATGTTCTCACTTTGTCATTATGGGTATTGTGTGTGAAATAAAATATATTTAATTCATTTTGAATTCAGACTGTAACACAAACAATTGTGGAATAAGTCAAGAGGTATGAATACTTTCTGAAGGCACTGTATGTCCTATGTGAACCTTCGTTCGAATCGTTATACTGTGGCAGAACCAATGTCAAACGAATCAGGTAGCATTGAATAGAGTTCTATGCTGCCTACACACTAATTGCGCGCAATCTCCTGACAAAGACAGAAACGGATTTGCAATAGAAAAACAAAATTGTAGTACCTTGCTTACATTTCGTTTACTGTCCATGTTAAGCCTTCATGGTCAGTGTTGAGTCATGGTGACCTTGTGTCTCTCTGTCCCTGTCTCGCTCTCGGTCTTGTCTCAGGTCGATCTGGCATTTTGTGATTGTTGTTTTTGACTCAGCGTGCGCTCATTACTGGGCTGGCTCGCTCTGTTACAATACAATTACTGTAGTGGAGCTTCAACCAACCAGGAGAAACACCAGAGGCACTGCCTGGAGGGATGGAAGGAGAGAGAGAGAGAGAGGGGGGGAGCGAAAGGGAGGAAGTGAGAGGGCGAGAGGGGGGGGGGTGGAAAGTGTGGATGGAGAGAGGGAGAGGGGGAGATGAAGGGAGATGAGCAGCAATGTAGAGGGCTGGAGGATTGGAGAGATATACTGAATTTTCCACCAGTAAAATTTTTTTTTTTTTTTAAATGTGGAGTTTCATCTACTATTTCTTTCAAAAGTCCGCCCACCATCTACTGAAATTCACAACCTTCTTGGTCCGAAGCACCACCAACCAGATCCCGTGACGAATATTTCCAATGTCGGCCACCACTATCTCCAGCTCCCACATTTGCAAAATCAATCTCTTGGTTCAAATGAAATAGCCTGCGCCCGTCTGGCTAACACCTTGAATCCAAAACCACTTTCAAAGAGCCCACTCCCATCCTGACAAGCAAATGCTAGCAAGCAGCTGATCTATTCCGGGTGAGCGGTCTCAAGACCGCTTGCACAGCAGCAAAGACAGAAACATCCCAGTCAGAAATCGTGTTGTTCTCAGGAACTTCAGAAGTGAGCAGGTGACAGTGAAGGGAGGGAATTCCTGGAGTTGTTTTCTAGAATGGCTGGGGCCTTTCAACTAACTAGAGATCTCTGGTTAAACTGACAGCTAGCCTCCGCATCCTGTCTGGGTTAGATTGACGTTTGCTTAACGTCACAGGGGCCGAGTGCACTGAATCTATTTGCAGAGGAGAGCGTAGGGCCCGGCTCGACCCTTAGGGGAAAAAAAACACAATTTCACATGTAGAAAATCACATGTAGAAAATCACGTGATCTCACATGTCATTATGACACACACACAGTGCTTTTAACTGACGTACGTTGACTACATTGTGTATGATTATTGATTCAGTAATTATTATTCAACATGTTCTTGCCTGGGATTTGAACTCACAACCTCTTGGTTCACGGCATTCCGATCTTTCTGCTGCGACATTACTGTCAATAACTGCTTTCACCTGTCTACCTACACTTTGGACGTCAAAGTACATCTCAGCTTCGTTAAAAATACATTTAAGAAAAATTATTATATTTATCCGAGTTATTCAGGAGTAACATTAAAACAGAACGATATGCCCCACTAACATTAGACAACTATACACAAAACCCTCAAATTACTGAAATAAGTCAATTAAATCAATGATGAGAGAATAGTCAGATTAACTGATAACTAAACTGAACAAAAATATAAACGCGACATGGAACAATTTCAGCGATTTTACGGAGTTACAGTTCATATAAGCAAATCAGTCAGTTGAAATAAATTAATGAGGCCCTAATCTATGGATTTCACATGACTGGGCTCGGTTGCAGCCATTGGTGGGCCTGGGAAGGCATAGGCACTTGGGTGCCAGGCCCACTCAATGAATGCCCAGCCAATCAGAATTCGTTTTTCACCACTGAAGGGCTTTATTACAGACAGAAATACTTTCATAGTTTCATAGTTTCATCAGCTGTCCAGGCATTCAGACGATCCCGCAGGTGAAGAAGCGTGATGTGGAGGTCCTGGGCTGGCGTGGTTACAAGTGGCCTGCGGTTGTGAGGCCGATTGGACGTACTGCTAAATTCTCTAAAATGACGTTGGAGTTGGCTTATGGTAGGGAAATGAACATTCAATTCTCTGGCAACAGCTCTGGCGGATATTCCTGCAGTCAGCATGCCAGTCAGCACGCTCCCCCAAAACTTGAAACATATGTGGCATTGAGTTGTGTGACAAAACTGCACATTTTAGAGTGGCCATTTAATGTCCCCAGCACAAAGTGACCTGTATAATGATCATGCTGAGAAATGCTCATTAACAGGGATGTGTATATTTCTGTGTATATGTAAGAATGGTCCACCACCCAAAGGACATTCAGCCAACTTGACACAACTGTGGGAAGCATTGGAGTCAACATGGGCCAGCATCCCTGTGGAACGCTTTCGACACCTTGTATAGTCCATGCCCGACAAATGTAGGGTTTTCTGAGGGCAAAAGGGGCAGTGCAACTCAATACTAGGAAGTTGTTTCTAATGTTTGGTATGCTCAGTGTATATGCCACTTAGCAGCAGACAACTTTATCCAGTGAAACTGACAGTAGTGAGTCCATACAGTTGTTGTATGTGATCACCGCAGGATTTGGACCCACAACCTTAATGCTAGTGCTACGCTTTCAGCAACTGAGCCACAAAGGACCATCAACACACTAGACTTGCTGGCTTAGTCAGAAGGTAAGGGTCCTTGGTTTTCACAGCACTGTGGATGAATGTGCACTCGCTCTGTCCCTGACTCCCTGTTAACTCATTACCATTGAAATAGAACTTTGGCTACCTCGGAAATGTCTAAACATTGCTCTAGCTGGCTTCAAGTATTTTTGAAAATAGAATGGGGTTTTGCTTTAGAAACACGACATGCAAAGGCATTGATTTTAACATTTGATTAGGATGGAACAAGCCTGCATACTGAGAGAATTAGAGAGAGAGAGAGAGAGAGAGAGAGAGAGAGAGAGAGAGAGAGAGAGAGAGAGAGAGAGAGAGAGAAAGAGAGAGAGAGAGAGGGAGAGAGAGAGAGAGAGAGAGAGAGAGAGAGAGAGAGAGAGAGAGAGAGAGAGAGGAAATTCAATGTTCCGACTGCTATCAACGGAGGATCCATCATAATGAGGACGTGTGTGTGTGTGTGTGTGTGTGTGTGTGTGTGTGTGTGTGTGTGAGAGACAGTATGAGGGTAGGAACATAAAGACAGTGGTGTGAGCCAAACAGTGGGTGGGTGAGAGTGGGCGAGCATTCGTTCAGAGGACAGAGAGAGAGAGAGAGAGAGAGAGAGAGAGACGAAGGGAAGGGAGCCAGGCTTATACTATTGATCTACTCGTCTCCTCTCTCTGTCTGTCTGGGTGGAGGGGGGGGGGGGATCTTTCTATCTACATTCACGACACGTCAGATGTATCTAGTAATTGACCTTTCATAGTGATGAGGGTTAATTCATTAACACTGCGTGTGGGGTAACTGTGGGTTTGGTGCTCGTCTACTGGTTGAGTTGTGCTATGCTGCTGCTATGTTGCTCATTACTGTAGAGTGGAGACTGGAGAGTATTTTACCATCCTCCTAAATACAAGTCCTGTGTTCACTACTCATAACAAGCAGCCTACTGTACTCATATAGGCTATTACCAGGACATTAGTCTCACGTTGCCATACCTCTAAAATCACGTCGTTGTCACGTCTCCTGAAGCCTGGTTCGCGACGAGGCTACCAGGACTAGCTCACATATCAAACTTGTGTCCCTTCATCCTCCTCCTACCCACCTTCTAACCTTGTCTGACGAATCCTTTACTCAGAGAAGAAGAGAGGAGGCGAAGGAAAGAGTCAAACCTTCTGCCCTTTTCCTCTTTCAACCCTTACCTCCCCTTCTTTTTTCTTCCCTCTTCAAGCAGTGGGAGAACGAGCAGCTCCACAGTCTGGAGGAGAGGGGGCGGGTGCTCCTCTCCCTGCAGTTTCTTCCCCCGCTAGACGAGGGCGATGGAGGAGGAGGGGGGCGGAGAGGAGAGGGATTGTGTGTCGGGGTGCAGCGCTGCGCTCACCTGGCCGCCATGGACGTCAACGGCTTCTCAGACCCCTACGTCAAAACGTAAGCGTGTGTGTGTGTGTGTGTGTGTGTGTGTGTGTGTGTGTGTGTGTGTGTGTGTGTGTGTGTGTGTGTGTGTGTGTGTGTGTGTGTGTGTGTGTGTGTGTGTGTGTGTGTGTGTGTGTGTGTGTGTGTGTGTGTGTCCACATCAAAAACTATACAAATCAGACATGAGTTGTCACATCTAGTCATTACAGGCATTGAAGGCATTGCAGCTACGGCTATATCTGTTCGACTTAACCTCTGGATCATTTAGCTATTTGATTTGGGATTTTAGGACCCCTTCAGGTATCCTCCAAAAATCAACAAAAAAATGTGTGTAAAATATGGAATTTGGCCTTTAACCCCTTTATCGCTCCGCTTCCATTCATTTGTATGGGTTACCTTCAGACGAGTCCTGTGACACAGCGATCACAACCGACTTTGACTTTATTTAATTTTTTTATTCTTAAACATCCGTTCTCCTTTCCATCCTAATATCTTCATAAAGCACTCAACAATGTCTGACTAGAAGGATAGTTTTACTTAAGCTTTAGGCCTTTCCTATTCAAGCCAAGCAGGAATTAAGGAAGCTGGAGATTGAGAGGAGGGCCATAAATGACAAGTTAACAGTATAATATATCAAACGCAGCAAAGTCTTAGTGTCAAGAAAATTGGATGAGATGGGTGGTGAGCCAGTCGTAATTGAGCCCAAATGCAGACAGAAGTAAAGTGTTTAAACCATTTGGCTGGCAGCATTGAAAATCAAAAAGAGAGAGAAAGAGCGACAGATAGGGGATAGGGTACTGGGTTTTCAGATGAAAGGAAAGTTGGAATAGGTTAAAGAGTGAAGAGAGGAGTGAATATGGGTAGGAGAGACGACCTGGGCCTAGTTCCATTAGGATTCCTTTCACCTTCTCCTAACTCCTTCCTTTTTGGCATTGGTTGGTCGGGAAATCAATACAGTGTCCTGTTGAAAGGCTAGCTGGAGCATCACTGTGTTACTTGAATCTAGAACAATCCACTGTCCAGTTCTATCACATTTGGAAGCACCAGGGGAGCCAGGAGACTGAAATTGAATGGGGCCCAAGAAGACCATCACTCACTTCAATTGGTCTGGGTGTGATAAAGAGAAAGGAATAGAGCACGTCTGTTTCTTCCATCCTACATGTTCCTCTTAATTGTATTCCATGTGTCATCTGTTTAAGTCAAATGTTCCAAAGCATTTAATTCCTCCCAAGGCAAAATGGCACAGGAACAGACGAGAGCTCAGTTCACTATCGCCCGCCCCCGCACACACACTCTGTCACACACACATGCATAGACTCTGTCACACACACGCGCACACACACACACACACACACACACACACACACACACACACACACACACACACACACACACACACACACACACACACACACACACACACACACACACACACACACACACACACACACACACAGACACAGACACACACATTGTCATTCACACTCTCTGTCTCTCTCACAGATCAAAGCTAAGTCTCTCACTGTGCATGTGACAGTGTGTGTGTACATGTACATGTGTGTGTGCGTGTGTGTGTGTGTGTGTGTGTGCTACCCACTGTTTAGGAAGCGTATCAAAATTTTATCAGCAGTCAGTGGGATGTCACCACAAAAGGCCTGAGAGACATACCTGTGTGCATGCATTTGAGGGATTGTTTGTGCGTCAATCTATGACACCCCTGTGACACCCTCTATTTCCCCTTTCTCACTCCCCTAACCCTCTGTCTCTCCCCTCTCTCACCCACACCCCTCTTTCCTCCTCCTCTATCTCTCACCCTTTCAGATATCTGAAGCCCGACACACAGAAGAAATCCAAACACAAAACGGCTGTGATTAAAAAGACCCTTAACCCTGAATTCAATGAGGTACATCCCTGCTGGGTCTCCAGGCGAGACTGGCACCTCATGTGCTAGGCATGTAGTGTTTTGAAGCGTATGCTCTACCAGTCCTCTCTCTGGAGGGGGTCAATGTTAATGTCAATGCTAATGAGATGTCCATTCCAATATCCCACACTCTCCTCATCTGTCATCCTCTCTCTCTGTCTCTCTGTCTCTGTCTCGCTCTCTCTTCTAGTATACAGTATTCATCACCTCTTATACCCTCTCCCTTTTCATAGGAAAATCTCTCCTTCCTCCTCATTCTCTCTCTATCAGCACTACATCCCATTTCCTCTGAATTGAATTATAACTAGGGATGCACGATATATCGGTAAGCATATCGGAATCGGACGATATTAGCTAAAAATGCCAACATCGGCATCGGCCCGATGTCTAGTTTAACACTGATGTGCAAACCGATGTCAAAGCTGACGTGCATACCTATATAACGTAGGTAGATGACGTGCATACCTATATAACGTAGGTAAATGACGTGCATACCTATATAACTTAGGTAGATGACGTGCATACCTATATAGCGTAGGTAGATGACGTGCATACCTATATAACGTAGGTACATGACGTAATGACGCCACAAAAAAATATAGCACTACACGTGCAACACAGCATTCCTAACCTAGCCCACAATGTCTGCTGTGTGGACCGAGCAGTCAACAAGCCGAGCAGTCATTTGAAAGAGTAAGAACATTTCAGCGATACAACTCAAAGGCGAAATCCATTAACGCCATAATAATGGAATTCATTGCCCTTGACAATCAACCATTCTCTGTCATGGATGATGTTGGCTTTCGCCGACTGGTCGAGCACCTCGAGCCCCGGTACACACTAACAAATAGGTGCTATTTTTTTCAGATGTTGCCTTACCGGAGTTACACAGTATTGTTGAAACGAACATCCATGAGCTACTTGCTATGGGCGTCACTGCTATTATCCTCACGACTGACATTTGGACCAGCGATGTCAGCCCCATGAGCATGCTGAGTCTGACAGCCCAGTGGGTTGACGAGGATTTCGTATTGAGTTAAGCCGTATTGCACGCTCAAGAATGTGCTGGTTCTCATGCTGCTGCCACTTCTATGGGATTTGAGAACATGTTTGAAACTTGGAAACAGGAACACACTCCCAGCGCCATTCCAACAGCTGACTCAAAAAATAAGCTCATCAACTGCGCCTGCAGCAGACGCGATACCCTCTGTCATGGCATTGAAACGCCTGCTCAACAAAACTGCCGACACAGACCGTGTGGTTAACTTGGAAAAGTACTCTACTAGAGACTGTGAACAAAGCGACTCGGTGGCATTCTCTCTAAGACTCTTCACTGTGTCGTCACCATGCTCGATGCGAGGTACAAGGAACCGCTACTTCGATGCAGACAAGAAACAGGGTTTACGTGAAATGTTACAGACACAGCTGGATAAGATGGAAACGGACACAGTAACAGTGCCCACCGAGGAAGAGAGGCCACGGACAGACAGAGCTGAAACTTCACTGCTTGACATGTATGATGAAATCCTGTTTGAGACTGAAAAGACTGAACAACGAAACAGCACAGCAAGTAAGTGAAAGAAATAGGTTTTGATGTTTCGCTGGTAATGGGGACATACGTAAATGCCACCAAAATAACTTTGTCAGTGTGTGTGTTTCAACTATTTAACTGTTCTAGAATGGTTAAAAGGCCGCAAAAAAAATGCAATATCGGTTATCGGTATCTGTTTATTTTTTGACAAGGGAAATATTGGATGTCATATCGGTGCATCCCTAATTATAACAATGGATCATAATTTGCAATCGTCTGAACACAAAGCATATCAGTAATGTCCTTTGCTTGGCTCTCTCATCTCTATATGTCTTCCCCCCCTTCATCTCTCCTCCCTCTCTCCCCCGCTCATTCTACAGTGTGGGCATTGGGATCAGTTTGCCCTTCACAAATCCTAACTTTAGTAATTAAGGTGGAAACACTAAAGCTGACCATAGATCAGTGTCCAGTAGCAACCTCCTCCTACTGAATGGGCTCTCCTGTCGTTCCCTTGCACCCTACAGGAGTTCTTTTATGAGATCTCCATGTCAGAGCTGTCCAATAAGACTCTGGAGGTCACTGTCTGGGACTACGACTTGGGGCGCTCCAATGACTTCATAGGTGAGACTCTTCACTTTGCACACATACACACGCAAACACACAGAGCGAGAGAGATGGCGAGAGAGACACATCCCTATGCCCAGAGGGCACATCCCTATGAGAAGCATTGGGCATTGGGACATTGAACTCCTGAAAGGTTCCCATGGTGACACTGTTTATCATGTTTACAGGTGGAGTGTGCCTGAGTTGTCACTCACAGGGAGACCCCCTCCGTCATTGGATGGACTGCCTTAAGAACAAGGGTCAGAGGGTGGAGCGCTGGCACGTACTGACCAATGAGCTCCCAAGATCCGTAAGTCATGAGTAAGGCCACACCTCTACTAAGACACAAGGCTCAGTCACAATTCTTCACCCTTCTACCTTTGTTGCACACTTCCAGTCTTTAATATGTCAACGGTGGAAACTCCCTCAAGGCAGGTGTGGAGAATCGGGATACAGATCAAATCATCCCTCTTCCCGCCTACCACCTAGGAATTCCTAGAGATCTGAGAGGATTGGATAGATCAAAAATACTGAGGAAATTCCACCTAGCTTATCAGAACGCAAAGGGGAAGCCATGACCGTATTGATCTGGATCCAATTTAAACCTTTCAGATCTACTGTAGTGCCTAGGTGGTAGGGGGTATGGGTTGATTTGGAACTCAGTGAACATTAACCATATCTAGGCTCTCTCTAGAGCCCTGTTTATACCTGGTTCAAACATGCGTCCCTCTTCCTGATATTTTCCTGATCTTGTCTGTTTACACTGTTTTCACAATCAGATAGCAATGCGTCTTTTAATCGTCTACACCTGTCTAAAAATGTGGGCACAATCCAAATGTTGACAGGATTAGGACAAAGGACACATGTTAGCACCAGGTATAAATGGGGATGACTTGCCACAGGATGGGATGCACTACCTGTATGTTTCGATGTCTATAAGGGTGATTCAAACCAACACACCATAACACACCATGGAGAAAATGCATGCTGACTATAAGTCATTTACACTACAAGGCCTGGATGTTATTAAGCACAACTCCTTCATGCTATGGAATAGACTCGTGGTGGTGTTGATGATCCCTTCAAGTTAGATGAGAGTTTCTTTGATTATTTGAATCAGCTGAGTAGTGCTCGGGCAAAAACCAAAATGTGCACCCCTTGGGGTCCAGAGGACAGAGTTTGGGAAACGCTGGGTTAGATGGAGATGTTTGAGAGTGGGATGGGGAATGCGGTACTGGTTGCCTTACGGCCTCTTGTCACTAATGTTGACATACACAACTCAACATCATACCTCCAATTTTATCTGATTTCATCTGCACGTTTTAGTCTACAGGCTCTTTTACTTCTCTTGTTCAGCTGATTTGATTGATTTCCATATCTTTCATGGTTATTTTTTAATAACAAATTGATGTCTATGTTGGTAATAATATGCCTATGCTACACAAATACCGGCACACAAATATCTAACATCAGATATCCTGTTTGTGTTGTTGACATTTTTAACCCAAATGGAGCCCTATTCCCTACATAACCCTATGGGCCTTGGTCAAAAGTAGTCCACTACATAGGGAATAGGGGGCCATTTGGGACGAACACATTCACTGCATCCAAAACATGACATACACTGATAATATTATGACTACAGAAGTTCTTCCATGTTGTTGCATGATGCAATACAGTATTGACAAAAACAAGTTGTCCCCTCCCTAATATAACTATCCCCAGCCCCCCAAAAAAGTATTTGATCAAAAAAGTATTATTATTATTACTTGATTTATTATTGAGGTGATTTCCCTGTATTGCTATTTTTGTTTTCTGTCATGTTTCTTATATTTGTCTCTTAATGCACGACTGAATGTGTGAATGTGGGTTTTTACTGACGTTTCAATGGCTGTATACAATTATCTTGTTGTGCTTTTAACAATTGTTGTTCTTACATTTATATCAGGTGTTTTGTGTACAATATGAAAATACATTTGGAATGCACTACTGTATAAGTCTGACTTGGTTTCTATTTTGTGAGATGGCTTGCCTGAGGGAAATGCAGAAGTCACTCAGTGCTACTGAACAGTAAAATAGCTCACGTTTACCCCCTGGTGGTTCAATGAATACATTACACATTTTCAAGTGTTTAGCTTTAGTAATTTAGCTGACGCCCTGACCATGTTAAACGGTCCTTGCTATCCGCCATTCTTGGGATGTACCAACTCTGACATTATTATCTTCTTGGGCCCCTCATTGAAGTTTACATTTACAATGGTTACGATTAGTTAAGGGTTAAAGTCAGGGTTATGGGTTGAAGACGTCCCAAGGATCCCGGGTAGCACTAACTTTTCAACTTACCAGACAAGTATCAAGCAAGAATCAATAAGACACTGCTGTTTTTTTTATGTGACAAACTTTTAAATTAAAGGCAACTGGAAACATGAATGAAACAGCACACATTTAAAAATAAACCCATTTATTGTACATTAGGCTATGAACTATGAGTGTCACATTAAGTCAAAGTCTGAGCACTAGCTATGAGGGACCATGATGAGACTCTAATGAAGGCATCCTAAGCCGGTTTGTGTCCCTCTAAATAAAATCCTCAGTTCAGTGCAGACAAGGGGTGCTCATTTTCCTTTAATTGTCCTGGATAGTCACCTTATGAAGTGTCCTGGGGTAAGGAATGTGGTTTTGGACTCCTAAACCACACAAGTACAACTCCAGTCCTTAGATTCTACACTGCAGTGTCAGTGGGTTTCGGGTTCCTGATTTTTACATAATTAATCAGTGTTTGTTATTGGACAAGTTCAAATAGTTTCACTTAATTTCCGTTTAATGCCAAGTCAACATGACCCCGGTTTTTCTTGCAGGTCTAGATCCTATATTTTTTTTTAAGATCAAAAACAAGCAGACACTGACTGTGGCTCTCAAGGAATTGTGTTCGACACCAGTGTCTTCAACCTATGGTTCATCATCTGCAGTTTCCAAGGACAGTAGGCTCCACCCCCCGGGTCACAAGCAGGAAGTGGATCAATACTACAACACAGCAAAAGTAAATAACCTCCCTGTAACAGACTGACAGACAGGGCCCCGCTGCCCTTTGGACGGGCTGGTGCACAAACACACATACAGTAAGTTAAAACACACACGCACAGTAATAAAAAATAAAAAAAAGTCTACACACACACTTGCTGCTTGCTTAAGGTAGTTCATCACATCTGATGATGACTTCAACTACTCCTTGTGGGATCGCTGATGACTGCATAATCAGAAGCGGGATGCCACAGACAGAGTACACAAAGACCTGTCCCGTTGAAGCCGGTGCAGCCACGGTCATACACACCCCTCCATATGTATTTGGACAGTGAAGCTAAAATAAAATGTGTCTCTTATACTCCAGCATTTTGGATCAGAGATTTTCCCACGTGTCCGTTTTACCGTTTAGAAATGAGAGCATTTTGTGGTATCCAATTGTGTTCCATTACGGCAACTCCCCAACGGGCTAAGGAGAGGTGAGGATCGGACAAACACGCTGCATCTTATAAAGACCCGGAAGTCAGCCGGACCAATGTGTTGGAGGGGGACACCGTTCAATTGACGACCCTAGTCAGCTTGCAGGCGCCCAGTCCGCCACGCGAAGACTCTAGAGCAAGTTAAGACGAGGAATCCCCTGCCAACCCGACCCTCCCCTAAACCCGGACAGTGCTAGGCCAATTGTGCACTGCCCTTGGAACTCCCGGTCACGTCAGGCTGTAGTGACGCCCCTCTGCACGTCGGGTGAAGTGCCTTAGCAGGATGCGCCACTCGGGAGCTCCGTGGCAAAGAAAAACCTATAAAGGCTTTATATAGCGCTCCTTAAATGCTTTTACAAATCATAATTACATGTCATAATCTATAAATGGTTTATTAACTTACATTTGGCAAAATCTACAGTGGGAATTGTTACGTCACCCTTTATACACCATTTATAGTATATGACATAGGCTTATAGATCATTTGTGAAGCATTTATATAGCGCTTATAAAGCCTTTATTTACACTATAAAAAAGTCTTTATAGGTTGTACTGCCCTCACCCAATGTCCGACACATGAGTCCTGATGTGTTTGGTCAGCTTGGCTGCCTCACTGAAAGCCTTGCCACACAGGCTGCAGGTGTGGGCCCCGCCTCCGGCAGGCCGCATTCCATTGTGAACGCGCTGGTGCTTCCTACACGTGTAGGCGTCCTTGAAGCTCATGCCGCAGACAGGGCAGCCGTACAGCCGCAGCTCCGTGTGAACGCGCCGGTGGTTCCTCAGTGTGCCATCGTTGTTGAATCGCTTGCCACACAGTGCACAAACGTACGGCTTCTCCCCTGTGTGAATGCGGAGGTGGATCTTGAGGCGTGACACGTGGCTGAATATCTTACCACACTGAGGGCACGGGTGAGACTTCTGATCCCCCCTGTTGTTTGTTTGTTGTTGACCCCTGTTGTTTGTGGACCTGTTTATTTGTTGATGACCCCTATTTGTTGATCTATTTGTTTGTGCTTGACGTCTGGTTTGACCCGGATAGAACAGGGAGGTCAAGGGACCTACGGTACTGGTGGTGTCCCCGAAGTCTAGTTCTGGCCCTGTTGTTACACAACCATCGCTGCCAATCTGACGGAAAAAGCCATCTGGGATCATGGCCGCACTAGCTGATACCAGGTCAGTTGGGACACCCGAGGCAGAGGCACCATACCTGCTGCTGTCTGCAACCACTGATTCCAGGTCAGCGCTCAGGTCTGAAACAGTGTACCTGGTTTCAACAGTGGCTGGTCCAGGGTCCGAACTGGGGTTTAGTTCACCACACCCCATCTGAGCAGATACTGACCCCAAGTCAGTAGGGATAGTATCACTAGGCTCTGTTTTGATGCCCTCAGAGTTATAGTGTAAAACCACTCTGTCCACGGGGCATGATGTGCTGCTGAAGGGATTTGCAGAGGGAAGCAGAAGCTGGTCGTCTTCTTCGTCCAAGTCCCTTTTCACGGACGCTGAAGTCAATGGAGCTAGTACTGGGGTGGTAGCTGATGTATCGGTCTGTTGTGAGGACAGGGTATGTGGAGAGTTACACAGACTCTTCCACTCGGTGCACTCTGTGGGTAGCTGGCTATGTGTGGCAGGCATCTTATCCTGGTTCATTACCATGTGGTTCTGGGTCTGTGTAGACTCAAGGTCTGGACCCTGGTCGGAACTCCACTGGTGCTGCCCAGACATTGAGAGAGAAACAGGCCTGGTCGAGACTGGATGGACAGACCAACAAACAGACAGAAAAGAGAGAGAAATCAGCTTGATTCCATTCACACAACTACAGAAGCAACGATCCAAACATGACTTTACAGGCATTTTGTAGGATGAGCTTGTTTGGGTAATGTGGTGATCTACTGGGCTTTAGACTGTCCAAATGCCCCCATATCATAATATTCTAGAAAAACCTGCATCCTCTCCCCTTTATCTACACTCAGTGAAATAATTGACAGATGAAAACAGTATAGGCAACAGAGGTCATCTGGCTTTCACTTGTTCTCAGATGAGTGCAGACAATAGACGAAGAGCCATTGGCATCGTCACCTGCTGAACATTCCGTTCCCGTGTCGAGTCCAACTTCTCGTAACCTTCGTTTTAGGACTTCATTCTCTCTCTTCGTACGGACAGTCTCCTCCTCGAATTCTGACACTGTCCCCCCGACCACCTCCAGTATCTCATCTACAGCCACCATTAACCGCTCGGTGAGGTAAGCATTCAAAAGCTGTAGTTTAGTCATTTTCTAGAAATTTTGCCTGCCCAAAATATTTGTTAAAATTCACTGAAAGCCTACTAATAACGACCCAAGCTAGGCTGTTTTGTAAACATATCCGCGGAAGCATTCACTTCCGGGTTATTTGACTCTACCGACGCTACCGTAATTCGTGAAAAAGGGGAGGCAAGAGTTTTATTAAAGGGATTTTCCACTTAAATATGTTAGGTTTGCACCTTTATTACTGTGTATATTAATAAATATATTGAGTGAAGGTAACGTGAGTCAAGCATCTGGCATCTTCCTTTTGGAAATAAACAACCTGAAAGATGGTTCAACTTTAATACAAAAGAAATACAGAATCAGAAATGTGATTTTAATAATTAAATGGACTGATTTAATTAATTTTCACAAACACACACTCTTCAATCAAGCTGGAAACATCAGCCACGATGACATTATCCATTAGTTTTCTACTGCACCATTTGTATTAATCCCAATAAATACATTTAGGAAATATTCCTATTGCTAAAACACTTCAACTTTCACCATCCTTTCATGTCGTTCTGTGTTTGAAATGGTGCAGCCGATTCAGTAGTAGCTGATTAGTTCGCGCATTGACCTCCTCATGTGATGAGCTGCCCTGCATCTGTCAGGTGTGTGTTCAGGTGTACCCGCAGGCCGCTGGCCACAGTGAAACTCTTGGGACACTGGACACAGCGATAGGGTTTCTCCCCAGAGTGAGTCCGTTTGTGCTTCTTCATGGTGTCTCCGTCGCTGAAGGTCCTGTGGCAGTAGGGGCAGCTGTAGGGTCTCTCACCGGTGTGGATCCTATAATATATAAATAAGTTTTAAAAATCTATATAAAAATAATAGTATATAAATGGAGTGAAGAGACTTTAACCCAACACCTAGCAACCTCGTCAAGAGGTTTGGATTTTTGGGCGTAACGGCAAAGGTGTTGGATTGACAGTCGTTGGTCAGAGCTACCGCCTTGATTCGCTACAATATACAGTGAGCTACAAAACTATTGGGAGAGTGACACATTATTTGTTGTTTTGGCTCTGAACTCCAGCACTTGGGATTTGAAATCGACGCCACCTTACCGGCCACCCTAGACCCACTTCAGTTTGCATACCACCCCAACAGGTCCACAGATGACGCAATAGCCATCACACTGCCCTATCCCATCTGGACAAAAACTATACCTATGTAAGAATGCTGTTCATTGACTACAGCTCAGCATTCAATACCATAGTACCCTCCAAGCTCATCATCAAGCTGGAGGCCCTGGGTCTCAACCCCTCCCTGTGTATCTGGGTCACTGACTTTGACGGGTCGCCCCCAGGTGGTGAAGGTAAGGAAGCGACATCTCCACTTCGCTGACCCTCAACACTGGGGCCCTACAAGGGTGTGTGCACAGCCCTCTCCAGTACTCCCTGTTCACCCACGACTGCGTGGCCATGCACACCTCCAACTCAATCATCAAGTTTGAAGACGACACAACAGTAATGGGCTTGATCACAAACAACGACGAGACAGCCTACAGGGAGGAGGTGAGGGCACTCGGAGTGTGGTGTAAGGAAAACAACCTCTCACTCAACGTCAACAAAACAAAGGAGATGATCGTGGACTTCAGGAAACAGCAGAGGCTGAAAAAATTCACATCTGCTAACCATGTGTATGTGACCAATAAAATTTGATTTGATTTGAAATGATACAATGACTGAGGTTAAAGTGTAGACTGTCAGCTTTTAATTAGAGGGTATTTTCATCCATAATCGGGGGAACCGTTTAGAAATTACAGCACTTTTTGTACATAGTCCACCCCCATTTTAGGGGACCAAAAGTATTGGGACTAATTCACTTATATGAGTATTAAAGTAGTCAAAAGTTTAGTATGTGTGCCCCTATTCCTAGCATGCACTGATTACAGCAAGCTTGTGACTTTACAAACTTGTTGGATGGATTTGCTGTTGATTTTGGTTGTGTTTCAGATTATGTTTGTGCCCAATAGAAATGAATGGTAATGTAATGTGTTGGAGTCACTTTTATTATAAATAAGAATCGAATATGTTTCTAAACACTTCTACATTCATGTGGATGCTACCATGACTACGGATAGACCTGAATTATTCGTGAATAATGATGAGTGAGAAAGTTACAGATGCATAAATATAGTCATCATCATTCAGGACTATCCGTGGTCATGGTAACATTCACATTACTTCTACTCCTTTTGCCACGGGGCAAAGAGAAAACGGTTTATAGTTTTACAGCTAATTTCCTTCAATTCTACCCTTTTTGCCATGTGATGGAGATAATGGTTTTCAGTTTTAAAGTGCATTTCCTGCCATTCTACACATTTTGCCGTGACTTGTTAATGTGACTTGTTAATAATACCTGAGTGAGAGTGACTGACAAAATCAATGGGGGCCACCTGGAGGTCAGGACCCCCGGGCACGTGGTCGGTAGTCGGCCATGATTACTACACGTTTAGATCGCTTGCTAGACTCATTTAAAACAGCTAGCCGACATGGCTAATTGAGTGACGGTCAGTGATGACATAACAAGAGAAGAATTGCTGACGCACGTCCAAATTTCAAACTTGCACCTTGTGTGTTCGACTATTTTAACTCTCAATAGTAAGTTGAGTGCTTATGGTGCTTATGCCTGGAGCCGGCCCTGGTGATAGGGATGAACCAGGTAATCAACATTCAATGGAGGACACAGGGCTCCAACCTATATAGCCCATACTACCACACTTGCCCAATGCCCAGGCCCATGACCCAGCCACATTGTCAGTACTTAGCTTTTATGTAAAGATTGACAGCTGTTTAGAAAGATATTATATTCTTATTGACCAAAACATTTATTAACTCCAAAATGAC
Organism: Oncorhynchus mykiss; assembly: GCF_013265735.2. Classification (NCBI taxonomy): domain Eukaryota; kingdom Metazoa; phylum Chordata; class Actinopteri; order Salmoniformes; family Salmonidae; genus Oncorhynchus; species Oncorhynchus mykiss. The sequence continues at coordinate 62,009,397 of NC_048576.1, forward strand.
ACCATACATTATTTACCATTCATGTCTATTGGGCACAAAATCATCTGAAACAAAAATGAAAACGAACAGCAAACGCATCCAACACATTTGTAGAGTCACAAACTTGATGTAATCATTGCCTGCTAGAAATATGTGACTAAATACTAAGCTTTTGACTACTTTAATACACATAAGTGAATTTGTCCCGATACTTTTGGTCCCCTAAAATGGGGACTATGTACAAAAAGTGCTGTCCTTTCTAAACGGTTCACCCAATTAAAGCTGACAATTTAACATCATAGTGATTGTATCACTTCAAATCCAAAATGCTGCAGTACAGAGACAAAACAACTAAATGTGTCACTGTCCCAATACTTTTGGAGCTCACTGTATAATAACACAACATGTGAATGTATGCCAACCTCAGGTGCCGTCTCAGGTTGCCTCTCTGGGTAAAGCTCTTGGAGCACCAGGAGCAGCGGTGGGGCCTCTCCCCCGTGTGGATGCGGTGGTGGCGCCGCAGGTCAGCCGACTGGGCGAATGACTTACAGCACCAGTCACAGGCGTAGGGCTTCTTGTACTGGAGGTGGAGGTGGAGGCTGGCCGCCTGGCTGAAACTCTCCCCACAGCGGGTGCAGCGGTGTGGGCGTCCCTCCTGGTGGTCGGTGGGGGTGAAGTTGTTACTCTCGTCGTATGGCAACACCCTGTCCTTGGGCCCAGGCTCTGTTTCATACGTTTGCTGGTCATGTACGGGTGTGTTATGGAGCTTCGAGATGTCCATATCTGGAAGGTCTTTGAAGCCAGTGTCGCCTGAGAGTTCATGGTTGTGGGGTAGTCGTGTTATAGGACGACCTGTGTAGTCTGAACTGGATTGAGGTTCATGGTTGGTGAGGTTCACTGTGACGTCACATTCCTTGGGTTCCATTTTGATCCGTCCCTGGATTGGGTCGATGGGAGCGGACGTCTTTCCCTCTGTCCTAAGGACTGGCATTTCAGCCTTGGCTGCTTCAGTTGTTGTGGCACAGTGGGCATTGGAGGAGAACAGAGATGGGGCCAAGGACGAGGCGTTTCCAATACCCTTGGGTTCTGGGTCTGAGTTGTGCTCAGTCTTTGGGATTGCCTCCTCTGGACTGGGCTTCTCTTCTACTCTGACTGTTTCAGTGTGTCCCTGGTTTGGTCCTGTCAGACCCCCATCCTTACCCAATACTACCTGGCTCTGTGTCTGTAGCCCTCGTGTGTTGACCTGGCTCTGTGTCTGTAGCCCTCGTCTGTTGACCTGGCTCTGCTGCAGGGGCTCTGGGTCATGTTCCTGACTTGGGCTCTGGGTCATGTTCCACTCTTGCTCACAGAGCTGCTGCTGCCCAGAGAGAGAAAGGCTAGTGGATCCTGCATAGAAAGAGGGTGCAAATACAAAGTGCTGTCATTAAATAAGTATGACATTTAGTAGATATTTATGACATTGTAATTAATCATGCACTACTATTAGTTGTTCATTTTTGCTGCGAGGGATATTCGGAATTCGGGCACTTCTCGCGAGCCAACGTAACGTTACTGTCAATCGTCAACAGACAGACGTCACCCAAAGTAACTAACTAGTTGACAGGTTGCCAATTCATTTTTGCATGACCATTAAATTAGCATTATCCAACTAAATGTTCTCACGCCAGTCTGTCTCCGCCAAGAGTAGGATGTCCCGGAGCTGTCGCCGCAGGCTTTCATTTTGTCTCTTCGCGCTTTCGTTCTCTCTCTTCGTCCTAGCCGTCTCTTCTCGGTACTCGGCCACTGTGTCCCCGACCACGTCCAGAATCTCCCGCACCACTACCGTTAAACGTTCTGTCAGGTAAGCATTCAACAGCTGCAATTTGGTCATTTTAAAGACGTAAAATAGTGCAGAATAATGTCTCGTCTCTCTCTCAGCTGATGTTGTGATTTTATTCTTCGTTTGTTGGTAGTTGGGTGACTAGGAAGTGTGTATGTTGTTTTATCGCCACCTGCTGTTTGGGAAGTGAAATGTCTGTCTTGTTTATGTTGAGCCACAAGGGGGAAGTGCAACCATTTATAATTTCCTCTGAATCAGTAGTTTTATAACATGAACCCTCAATCCTGGTCCATCCCAACAACATCTGATTCAACTACTCAACTAACTTATCATTCAGCCCTTAATCAAAAGGTAGGTCTATGAACAGAAGCCCAAACACAAACAAGACTAAACAGACAGACCTATTGAAGCCAGCAGATACGCTACAGGACTGTTTTGCCAGCACAGACTGGAATGTGTTCTGGGATTCATCCAATGGCATTGAGGAGTATACCACCTCAGTCACCGGCTTTATCAATAAGTGCATCAACGACATAGTCCCAACAGTGACTGTACGTACATATCCCAATTACAGGCAACAATCGCACTGAGCTAAAGGCTAGAGCTGAGCAAGACCTTTATACAGGTCAACATTCACAAGGCCGCGGGGCCAGACGGATTAGCAGGACGTGTACTCAGAGCATGCGTGGACCAACTGCCAAGAGACTTCACTGACATCTTCTACCTCTCCCTGACCGAGTCTGTAATACCTACATGATTCAAGCACACCACCATAGTCCCTGTGCCCAAGAAAGCGAAGGTAACCTGCCTAAATGACTTCCGCCCCATAGCACTCACGTCAGTAGCCATGAAGTGCTTTGAAAGGCTGGTCATGGCTCACATCAACACCATCATCCCGGAAACCCTAGACCCACTCCGATTTGCATACCGCCTTAACCGATCCGAAGATGACGCAATCTCAATCGCTCTCCACACTGCTCTTTCCCACCTGGACAAAAGGAACACCTATGTGAGAATGCTGTTCATTGACTACAACTCAGTGTTCAACCCCATAGTGCCCATTAAATTCATCACTATATTAAGGACCCTGGGACTAAACACCTCCCTCTGCAAATGGATACTAGACTTCCTGACGTGCCACTCCCAGGTGGTAAGGGTATGCAACAACACGTCTGCCACGCTGATCCTCAACAAGGGGGCCCCTCAGGGGTGCGTGCTTAGTCTCCTCTTGTACTCCCGGTTCACCCACGACTTCGTGGCCAAGCACAACTCCAACACCATCATTAAGTTTGCTGACAACACAACAGTGGTAGGCCTGATCACCCACAACGATGAGACAGCCTATAGGGAGGAGGTCAGAGACCTGGCCGTGTGGTCCCAGGACAACAACCTCTCCCTCAACTTGAGCAAGACAAAGGTGATTATCGTGGACTGTAGGAAAAGGAGGGCCGAACACACCCCAATTCACATCGACGGGGCTGTAGTTCCTTGGTGTCCACATCACCAACAAACTATTATGGTCCAGATACACCAAGACAGTCGTAAAGAGGGCACAACAACTTATTTTCCCCCTCAGGAGACTGAAAACATTTGGCATGGGTCCCCAGATCCTCAAAAAGTTCTACAGCTGCACCATCGAGAGCATCCTGACCGGTTGCATCACCGCCTGGTATGGCAACTGCTCGGCATCCGGCCGTAAGGCGATACAGATGGTGTGTACGGCCCAGTACATCATTGGGGCCAAGCTTCCTGCCATCCAGGACCTATATACTAGGCGGTGTCAAAGACTTCAGTCACCCATGTCATAGACTGCTCTCTCTGCTACCGCACGGCAAGTGGTACCGAAGCGCCAAGTCCAGGTCCAAAAGATTCCATAACAACTTCTACCCCCAAGCCATAAGACTGCTGAATAATTTAATCAAATGGCGACCTGGACTATTTACATTAACCCCCCCCCCCCCCCCCCCCCTTTGTTTTTACACTGCTGCAACTCGCTGTTTATTATCTATGCATTGTGACTTTAACCCTACCTACTTGTATAAATTACCTCGACTAACCTCTACCCCCGCACATTGGCTCTACCCCTTGTATATAGCCTTGTTATTGTTATTTTATTGTGTTACTTTTGTTTCATTTTTTTGTAAATATTTTCCTAATTTATTGTCTTAAAACTGCATTGTTGGTTAAGAGCTTGTAAGTAAAGGCTTCAGGTCTCAGGAAAGGTTACTCATCACACTGGCGTAGTAGTAGGCATATTTAATGAAACTCAGGTGAATTACAGGTCAAGATGATTAAAGACGGGATCTCTTTATCTATGATAGAGAAATTGGCGTGCTCAGCTCGAACGTTTTGTCGTCCAAAAAAATGATTTGGGTGCTGGGTTCCAAAGGCTTATGCTGGAAGAAAGAAACGCATCTGTTTGTTTTGATCACTGCTGCTAAAATATAAGACATTTCAACTTACAGAATATTTCCTTTCTTCAAATATATCTCCTTATCTTTGCCACGCAGCATCGACATCAACTCTCTACTCCTCTGCAACTCTTCACTGGGTCAATTGCAGGCGGTGGCTCTCCTGGGAAAATGCAGGTAAGTACAAAGGAAAGTGTCTAGTGTCACCTGAGTGTCTAAGAAAGGTTAATAACAGTAGCTACATTTGAAGAAAAACACCCAAGAGAATTCAAACACTGGTAACTGCACAGAGTGAGCCACTGCCAGCCTAGGCCCTCCACCAAACCCCTTGCGACTGGGATTTGGTCGTCTGGGTTTGCATCCCAAATGGTACCCTATTCCATATTCACTGCTTTTGACCAGGGCCCAACGGCACTACATAGGGTGCCATTTGGGACGCATCCCAGGTCTGCCTCTAATCTTCCTGTGGTATCAACGTCAGGGCTTTATCGGGAGACGAAGAGGTGCGTGACCCTCTGGACTGGACTGCCATCCTCCATGCAGGAGAGGAGATGCAGATTGTGTGGGAGAGGCTGCAGTCCCTTAATCGGATTGATTGATTAGATAATTCAGTCAGAGAAGTAAATTAAATCCCTGAAGGTTAACTGTAACCTTCTCTAAATGTCTCCTCTACTCTCTTTAACTCTCTCCCTCTCTCTTGACTCCCCTCTCTCGGTCCCTCTCTCCCTCTACTTCTCGCCTTCTCTCTGGGAAGATCTCAATTGCGTACTACTCGCGTCCTCTCTCCTTGTCTCCTTCTCAAACCCGATTGGAGGAGAAGATCAGAGGGTGCGGGACATTTTGCTTTCTCATCCAATTGGTTTTGAGAAGGAGACGAGGAGAGAGGACGTGAGGAGTAGACAATTGAGATCTTCCCATAGTCGCTCTCTCGCTCCCTCTCTGTTTCCTTCTCTTATTGGTGAACCAGGAAAATATATTAAGGGTAGAAAAGATATTACTGCATCCTGTACTGACAGAACCCCCCCTCCCCTCCCCTCCCCCAAGTAGGAAACTGTGAAATAAGCAAGATGTAAAATGTTTATTGTCTTTTCATTGCATTTGTAAGCAATAATGCACAAGCATGTTAATGTAAAAAGCATGAACAGTAGAAAAAGTTGGAAGAAAATGCTAGGTAGTAAATAAAACGAAACAACACCAGGAGTCAGATTGCAAATAGTGGATTTCCGGATCTATGGCGCCCTCTCAGAAGTGCATTTATTTCACACAGCAATGTGTCCTGGGTGATGAAGAGAGTTGACACTACATAGAAAGGTTATAGATATGGTGGTCATCAGAGCTGAATGGGTCAGGCCATCGCAGGTCTGCCCCTTTTCCATGTCATTTTGGTGCTGTTGTTGTTGCTGTGATCATGTCGTATGTTAATGTTATGTGGGTTTTACGTATCTACACTACCGTTAACATTATTGGCCCCCTGTTGGATAAATGAAGTGTTTTGAATTGGATGGGATCGAATTGACTCCCTCCAACCAAGGTCAAGCTGCTGTACAAATCAAACACACTTTTAAAATATGAAATATCTGGCTTTCTGGAAGGCCACTATCTGCAATGAATTGAATACTGATTCTCCTAGGAGGTTAAAAGGCTACGTACTGCATTACCAGCCTGAACTGAAAGACTCTTTGAATCGGTCAATTTTGAAATAGTTATTTACCTGGAATCATTTGGATTTGGACCTTTTAACATTTGGACCAATGTGCATTGGGAAGTTAGCACGCTCGGTTCTGGAGCAGAGTGTTGTTGAAGTGGGATGGAATCCCGGGTTGTACAAGGATGGTCTGTGTTACATTCAAGGGGGGGGGGGGGGGGGGGGGGGGGGATTTCGATAAAGCGTTGCATGCAATGGGGGGGGAAAAATCCTCTTAGAGAATATGGAGTGTAGCAGCCGGTGTAACAATCCCAAATGGTGTCTCCCAGGAGATCTCCTCTCCCTTCCTTTCCCCTGTCCTCTGCAGCACACTGCGTTCTTTCTCTCCATCTGCTAAAACCGGCCAGTCAGAATCTATCTTCTTACAGAGTTTAGTCTGCAGACACACCAATCCCTTTTTACTCCTGCTCGGATCCTGTGCCCTGCATACACACACCCTCCTTTGAACTCTACTAAGACGTGTGTGTGTGTGTGTGTGTTTGTTTCATGGCTCTTGGTTCAGAACATCAAAGGCACAGCACATACAGTACACTATTTCTTGTTTAGTTTTCCTCTCGCATTCTCTCCTTCTTTTACAGCTCTCTTTTTTAAAAACCTTTGGTTTCAGACCCCTCCCTCTCCCCCTTTCCTCTCTGCGTTCAACTGCATTATGATAGTCCAGATTTTGTCTTCTTTCTCTCCCTTGCTCGACATGTCTACTTTTATCTTTACCTCTGTCTAACTCTCTAGTTCCTTCCTTTTCTGCTTTTGTGTCGTTCTACCTGTTTTTTTTTGTGGTATTTTTATCTCCCTCTTTCTATCTCTCTCTCGCCATCTGTACTCCCACTCTGCTCTCTGCCTCCTCACCACTCCTTTACAAACAGAACAAGTCTTATCCATCTCATTATCTGTCTGATAATGCCTTGTTTTTTCCCGTGATTTGTAGCTACCCCTTTTATTTGAGTTTACCTCCATCACCTTTTCTTTCTCTCTACTCTCGCTACCGTCTCCAGTAGCCGTCCTCCCCAACCCACCGTGCGCCCCCCTCTACCTCTCTCTCCCTCCCTTTTCTTTCTCTCTACTGCCATCTCCAGTAGCCGTCCTCCCCAACCCACCGTGCTCCCCCCTCTACCCCTCTCTCCCTCCCTTTTCTTTCTCTCTACTGCCGTCTCCAGTAGCCGTCCTCCCCAACCCACTGTGCGCCCCTCTACCCCTCTCTCCCTCCCTTTTTATCTCTCTCTCTCTCTCTCCTCCTCACACTGCTCTTTCTCTATCCAGCCTATCCCTCTTTCTCTGCAGCCCCCACTCTTTCCCCCTATCATGTTTTCTCTCTCCTTAATTCCCAGCCACAGAGGCAGAAGCTTTTAATAATTCATATGGATTTCAAATGTAAATGAGATAGAATTTTTATTAACACTGAGAAGTCAGACCTCACTCCCTCCCTGCTCCATCCCCGCTTCTCCGGTTGCTCTCCCTCCCTGCCAACTGTTGCCTTGACAACCGCAACATCCTGGAAACACGTAACAGAAATTCACACACACAAGACAAGAGTGGGTTTCTCGGATACCCTATCTCAAGCACATTCTTAAGGTAGGGAAAATGATGGAAGGAGAGCGAGTCTGACGCAGTTCAGGACTAACATGTTGCGAGATGTATTATTGAACATAAATATAAACGCAACATGTAAAGTGTTGGTCCCATGTTTCATGAGATGAAATAAAAGGTCCCAGAAATGTTCAATACACGCAAAAAGCTTATTTCTCTCCAATGTTGTGCACAAATTTGTTTACCAGTTAGTGAGCATTTTGCCTTTGACAAGATAATCCATCCACCTGACAGGTGTGGCATATCAAGAAGCTGATTAAACAGCATGATCATTGCACAGGTGCACCTTGTGCTGGGGACAATTAAAGGCCAATCTAAAATGAGTCCTCTAATAAGAGGACTTGCCACCCCACATAGCCTGGTTCCTCTCTAGGTTTCTTCCTAGGTTTTGGCCTTTCTATGGAGTTTTTCCTAGCCACCGTGCTTCTACACCTGCATTGCTTGCTGTTTGGGGTTTTAGGCTGGGTTTCTGTACAGCACTTTGAGATATCAGCTGATGTAAGAAGGGCTATATAAATACATTTGATTTGATTTGATTTAAAATGTGCAGTTTTGTCACACAACACAATGCCACATATGTCTCAAGTTTTGAGGGAGCGTTGGCATGCTGACTGCAGGAATGTCTACCGGAGCTGTTGCCAGATAATTTAATGTTCCTTTCTCTACCATTACCCGCATCAAACGTTGTTTTAGAGAATTTGGCTGTACGTCCAACCGGCCTCACAACCGCAGACCACGCCAGCCAAGGACCTCCGCATCCGGTTTCTTCACCTGCGAGATTGTCTGAGACCAGCCACCCAGAGAGCTGATGAAACTGTGGGTTTGCACACCCAAATAATTTCTGCACAAACTGTCAAAAACCATCTTAGGGAAGCTCATCTGCGTGCTCGTCATCCTCACCAGGTTCTTGACCTGCCTGCAGTTTGGTGTCGTAACCAACTTCAGTGGGCAAATGCTCACCTTCGATGGCCACTGCCACGCTAGAGAAGAGTGCTCTTCGCTGATTAATCCTGGTTTCAACTGTACCGGGCAGATGGCAGACAGCGTGTATGGCGTCGTGTGGGCGAGCAGTTTGCTGCTGTCAATATTGTTGACAGAATGCCCCATGGAGGCGGTGGGGTTATGGTATGGGCAGGCATAAGCTATGGACACAGTTGCGTTTTATCAATGTCAATTTGAATGCACAGAGATTCCGTGACGAGATCCTGAGGCCCATTGTCGTGCCATTCATCCGCCGCCATCCAACTCTTATGCAAAGGAGATGTGTTGCGCCGCATGAAGGCAAATGGTGGTCACACCAGATACTGATTGGTGACTGATCTGTGACTAACAGATGCTTATCTGGATTCCCAGTCATGTGAAATCCATAGATTGAATTTGTTTAAATGAGTGAACTTGTTCAAATTGACTGATTTTCTCACATGAACTGTAAAATCGTAGAAATTGTGGCATGTTGCGTTTACATTTTTGTTCAAGTGTAGCAATGTACCGTGTAAAACAGAGCTCGTACTCAACTAGGGTTTATTCACAAGGTTCCTTTCAAACTTGATCAATAATCATTAATAATCAAACAGGATCAAGATCAATACAGAGTGCTTTATCAATATATTGGATTAACATAGTAGTGTACATACATACTCATACTGTATGTTTATAAAGCAGTCAATTAAGGCATGCACAGTCAGGCAGGTCTGCACAGATGTCTGATTCAGGATTATATTATAGATCTGTAATCAACGACAATAAGAACAAGACTGATTAACTAATGGGCCGATGGTCTGGTACCACCGGTCTGTGGCTACCTCCCAAATGGCACCATATTCCCTATATAGTGCACTACTTTTGACCAGAGCCCCATGGGACTAGAAATGGAGTAGGGTTTCATTTGGGAGTGAACCAAGATCTCTCCTCCAAAGAGATAATATATCAAAACAGGATATAGATTATATTGGGCAGGATGTAGTTTACAACAAACAGGAAAGGGGATCAAATAGATAATTGTAAAGTGATCCGACATGGCTCAGTTGGTAGAGTGTGGCGCTTGCAATGCCAGGAATGTGGGTTCGATTCCCAGGACCAACCATATGTAAAAATTTATCGCTTTGGATAAAAGCATATAATAAAATAACGATAATCTATAGAAAATAAGAAGGATCAGAAGAACATGAATTAGTTGGGAATAATGATGTTCTTAATTAAAGGAATTCATGAATTTGGTGGGAGAAAGAAAGACCTGAGAGATTAATAGGAAATTACTAAGAAAAGGTGGAGATTACTCACGACGTTTATGTCGGTGTGTGTATAAATTATCTCATGAACTGGTTGGTCATCGTCGTTGTGATCACATAAGGTATCTGCATATGAATTGTGTAACTAACTGTAAACATGCTTTTTTTGTTGTTGCGCCGTTCTCTTGTCAAGGAAGCTCAGAAACCAACCGGGTTGAATAACAGCGAAGGCCATTGTAGAATATTGTTTCCTTTGTGTTGTTCTATTGTCATAAAGAGAACAACAACTCTAGCAGAGATAACAGTGAAATAGAACCATAATCATGACAATAGTGGTACTAGTGATGATAATAATGGAATAATACAATTAATAGCTCAATAACAGTCCACATCAAACCAAAGGCATAATCAGGTATATAAATAAATATATACATACATACATACATACATCTACAATATAGTGCAAGCAGGTTAAATATCCATAGTTGTGCACAACCATTGAGAAATGGAAATAAAAGAAGTCAAAAGTCAGCATTCACTTTCAGCTGCAAATCTTTTTTGCTTATGTGGTTTTAGTACGAACAGACATGCTACACTTTTGGCGTGAATGGGGTTACAGGAGACTTGGGCAATGTCCTGATGACCTCTTCTTCCTCCCAAAGTGTGCACTTGTTAACTTCCCTTCACTGATTCGAAAATAAATGGCTGGTACAATACGTATTGTAGAAACTCCCTCTAGCCAATGCCTCCAGGGTGGGAAAGGAAAACCAGCCACCAGCCAAATGCTGCTAGATTTTGCCATTGGCTGGTAGAATGTATTTTCTTACCAGCCACATGGATGGGTGATCACACAGAGCATTTGGGAGCAGTTTTATTTTTGTTCAATCCAAAGCCCACAAAAAAAACCTATTTGTGTATGCGTTTTCTGTGATTTATCTTCATTTTTTTTGTGGCTGGTCAAATTTGGGCATCCACGGCTGATGGACTAAAAACGGAATTTCCCACCCTGCATGCCTCCACTAATCCAATGCTTTTAGATTAGTGGGAACTATTGAACGAGTGTACACTTCAGTAGAAAGGATATATTATTGGGACACACCCCCTCACTAACCTTCCAAACATGGGAAACCTTCCCCTTTGGTTTTCAACCATATTGTAGCCTTTCTATGGTAGCTAGCGTAGACCTCAAGGGTGGTTCTGAGGAAGTGCTCCAAACGGTCGGGTGGAGCAGAGTCTCAAAATAACAAATTGGCATAGATTATTCTGGACCCCCAAACAAATCGCAGTGGAAAAAGTCAACTTTGGACGTGAACATCATGTGTTGTCATGACAAATATGCATGTGATTTATTTACAACGCGCTGTACGGGTCAACGAGCCTCTCAGCTACCTAAAGATGTCCTTGGTGTAAAAGCATTAGAGTTAACCCAGCCTCCATTAAAAACTCTTAAGTATAAACGCACTGTAAACGATACTGTAAACATGCACAGGGGACTGGGCTCAGGAAGTGAAGGGAATGTGGGTGCCAAGTAGAATATGACACCTTTAAACTGAGTGGGAGGGGACTGACTCAACTGCTTCTCCCTAAAAACAGCATCCGGGGGCAGACACACACACACACACACACACACACACACACACACACACACACACACACACACACACACACACACACACACACACACACACACACACACACACACACACACACACACACACACACACACACACACACAGTGTTACACTGCATTTCTCTCTCACACTCTTTTGCTCTCTCTCTCTCTCTCTCTCTCTATCTCTAGAGCACTTAGCCAGAGTCAAGCAAAAGACTGCCTTGCCCCTACTGTATGTGGCTTGGCTCACATTCCAGGCTTTGGCACACAGTGACACACTGACTGACTCCCAGAGGGAGAAGAGGTCATTCTTCTCTGTGAATAACAACCAGACAAGGGCAAACACTAAGCACATAGGAGCTGATACTGACCAGGGAGGAGAGAGAGTAACAACTGACCAAACACCCCAGTGAGGCAATTGTGTAGAATTTGAACAAAAGAGGCAACCATCAAAGATAACGAATACATACTTAGAGAGGTGAGAGGTACTGAAGTGAAAGGAATGAATTCAAACTGACCAGAGATGGTAGACTATGTTTAGAATTGTGTAAATACTGTCAAGCAGACTGTCATAACATTGTTGTTGTGGAATTGAAAGATGCATGGCTCCCTTGCAAAAGAGACCCTGGTCTCAATAGGACACCCTGTTAAAGTAAAGGTAAAATGAATAAATAAGTTACCAATAAGGAATAGATGATATGGAGGTATATACTAGACAGAAGCGGGGGAAATGAAGAGTAAGCAACAAAATTAAAATGACTGCCTGTCTTTTGTGTTTATTCTAGAACCGGCTCTGCTCAGTCTGTTTTTCCAGTCTAGTATATTCTCTGACTTTTATCCTGCATCAGTATCAAGCACCACACCATCTCTCTTTCTCTTTCCCTCTCTGTCTCTCTCTCTCACACGCACGCAAACACACACACACACACACACACACACACACACACACACACACACACACACACACACACACACACACACACACACACACACACACACACACACACAGTGTTACACTGCATTTCTCTCTCACACTCTTTTGCTCTCTCTCTCTCTCTCTCTATCTCTAGAGCACTTAGCCAGAGTCAAGCAAAAGACTGCCTTGCCCCTACTGTATGTGGCTTGGCTCACATTCCAGGCTTTGGCACACAGTGACACACTGACTGACTCCCAGAGGGAGAAGAGGTCATTCTTCTCTGTGAATAACAACCAGACAAGGGCAAACACTAAGCACATAGGAGCTGATACTGACCAGGGAGGAGAGAGAGTAACAACTGACCAAACACCCCAGTGAGGCAATTGTGTAGAATTTGAACAAAAGAGGCAACCATCAAAGATAACGAATACATACTTAGAGAGGTGAGAGGTACTGAAGTGAAAGGAATGAATTCAAACTGACCAGAGATGGTAGACTATGTTTAGAATTGTGTAAATACTGTCAAGCAGACTGTCATAACATTGTTGTTGTGGAATTGAAAGATGCATGGCTCCCTTGCAAAAGAGACCCTGGTCTCAATAGGACACCCTGTTAAAGTAAAGGTAAAATGAATAAATAAGTTACCAATAAGGAATAGATGATATGGAGGTATATACTAGACAGAAGCGGGGGAAATGAAGAGTAAGCAACAAAATTAAAATGACTGCCTGTCTTTTGTGTTTATTCTAGAACCGGCTCTGCTCAGTCTGTTTTTCCAGTCTAGTATATTCTCTGACTTTTATCCTGCATCAGTATCAAGCACCACACCATCTCTCTTTCTCTTTCCCTCTCTGTCTCTCTCTCTCACACGCACGCAAACACACACACACACACACACACACACACACACACACACACACACACACACACACACACACACACACACACACACACACACACACACACACACACACACACACACACATCCTCTTTGCCTCTATCTGTGCCAAACAAAGGACTGAAGCCCATGCAGCTATCCCCAATCCTCCCCTCCCTCTTCTCCTCTCCTGTTCTTTATCTCCCTCCTTCCCTCAGCCAATGAGAATGTCATTCCGCCGTATGGGTGTGCCTGCCTGTGTCTCTGTGTGTAACTGCGTACATCTGTCTTCTCTCACACTCTATGTGTATATATATTTGTGTGTGTGTGCGGGGGGGGGGGGGGGTAAGCAAGTGTGTTTCAGAGTGCATGCGAGTTACCTGCCCTGCCTCAATCCCCAACCCAGAGTGGCTCATTCTCCCCAGATTCCAGGTATTTTAAAACGAAGACGATGAAGCAAAGATAGATGGAGACCCCAGGTTTTTCCCTAAATCAAACTACAGATGGTCCCATCTGTCTCTAACTCCTCCCTCCCTTTACAGAAAAGAATGATATGGAACAAATGCAGAACAAAAAGCCCCCCCCCCCCCCCCCCCATCAACATCATCACATTGATCAAAGATCAATTCCAATCCTGTCACCTCCCTCCCTAACTCTCCCTTTGACTTCTTTAACTTGCTCCCATAGTGTGAGATGGTTTCTGACATCACAGTTAAAAGGATCCCTTGGTTGTGTTACAGTGGTGTGGACTGACTGGAGATGAATGGTACAGTGGAAGAAAATAATCCCAGTACAGAGAAAAGCAGATGTCCTTTCCCGGCGACACCGTGTTTTGTCACGTTCGGAGCAGCTCGGGAGGAGCAGCCTGGGAAGAGCAGCCTGGGAGGAGCAGCTCGGTAGGAGCAGCCTGGGAGGAGCAGCCTGGGAAGAGCAGCCTGGGAGGAGCAGCCTGGGAAGAGCAGCTCAGGAGGAGCAGCCTGGGAGGAGCAGCCTGGGAAGAGCAGCTCGGGAGGAGCAGCCTGGGAGGAGCAGCCTGGGAGGAGCAGCGTGGGAGGAGAAGCCTGGGAGGAGCAGCCTGGGAGGAGCAGCCGGGGAGGAGCAGCTCGGGAGGAGCAGCCTGGTCCTGGAAAACTATGCAGAGACTTTAAATACAGTCTGAGAGACTCATGCAACCATTGCAGGGGATCATGGCATCGTTGACCAGAGTTAGACGTGTCTCTCTTATTCAGAGGAACCAGCCTGGTTGTCACGGTCTATCCTACCTCAGTGTTGTTCAACATGACGCCTTCGACTTTCTGAGTGATGGCGGCAGCCAGTGACGAGTGGTCAACAAAAATAGGTGGGTAACTCCTGATCACTGTTCGCGGTCAATGATGCATTTGTCTGCAAAAGGTGGGTAAACACTCGAGCAAAATTAAGAACGTGCGTATCCGGCGTTTACATACGTTTAACGTGCCCTACACCACTGGTGGCTGCGTTGGGGTCCGTGGTGTAGGAGGTAGAGATGAAGGACTTGTCTATCCGTTTCAGAGAACATATTACAGGCCATACATGCTCGTGCAGCAAAAAAAAGGGACGAGGGGACTATACTGTAGGTTGCAGGTGCTTTTGTAGAATAGTGTTTTGATCGTAGGAAAGGGGAAAAGTCTGGTTGGGATGGTTGTTTGTGTGCTGTCTTGTGATCTTGCTCCTGGTTTCCATGGTGACCCTCAGGATTTTATTATACCTAATAATAAAAGAGAAAACACAAGGGTGTTTGCAAAGATGTCATCAATAATGTTATGAAGTACAAACACTGAAAACGGTCTGACTCAAACCAGCCACAAATGGACGCAAATAAAGAACCAGACACATCAAACGCAGGTTGGCATTTATTGGGATGAATCTTGTCCTGGAGGCAGCTCTGCAGGGTGGTCACTAGCTGGCCAAGCCACAAAGTGGCCCCTGGGCACCAACCTCCAGGGCACCCCTCCCAACCCTGGAGGTTGGGGGCCCCGGGGCACATGCCCTGTGTGCCCGTTCTGTAAACTGACCCTGCCCTAACCTTAACCTCATGCCTAAGACTAACTTTAAAAAAATCTCATTACTTTTTTACGATATAGACAATTTTGACTTTGCGGCTCACCCGTCTAGCGAGGAACCGCTCAGCTCTGCCTCCAGGACAAGATTCCTCCCAATAAACTTCAACCTCCACCACAAACAGAAAATCAAAAACAGATAACAGTGCTACAAAGTCCAGGATTCAATCTGATCGTGTTTGTAGACAAAGCAGCTTTTAAAAGCAATGATCCTGCGTTCACATTCACGGTAAACGCTGCATATGTCGACTCAATAGGAAATTACCATTAAATGGCGCATTGTTGACAACGCAATCAGATTGAATCCTGGCCAAGATAGGGAAGAAAACGAACAAAAAGGTACAACAACGGGCACTAACCTAACCCAGCACCAAAAATCAAGCACAAACACAAACGCAGACATGACCAAAGCAGGATAGAACACACACAAACAAAGAAACAAACAAAAGCTGCACGTAACGACAGACACAAAACAGCACCGCAACAAGAACTCGAGAGCTCAGCCACTTTGGCCACTCACTTCCCCAGTTTAAGACGATGGCTGCGATGATGATGATGACCCCGCCAACTAGCGAGACGATGGACAGCACCATTGCGTTCCGGCCCAGACGCCGCGCCCCGTCAATGTTCCCCAGCTGCAGGCTGTTCCTCGACTGGAGAGTAGGGAGACATGTTATTGATTAGGTTACAAAATGCTAGTAAGTTTACCAAAATTACCAGGTTGTTCATAAATCCTGGTTGGAAGATTCCTAGAATCAAGAGGGAATTAAGCAGGAAATCCAGGAATCCATAATCTGGGATATCTGGAAAACCTGGGAATTTTGGGACCCTAGTTGGTGTATATAAAGGGACCACTGCATGAAGAACACAGATATGACATATAAATAAATACACACAGTAATTCATTCACATACCCCTGCTTCAACATACACACACAAATATACCCATGCATGCAGGCAGGCAGGCAGACAGACAGGCGGAGAGACAGACACACAGGCAAAACTCACTGTGAAGACAAAAGGTTAAAAGCAGTGGGTGGCAGTCCCATCTCTTCTGACCAGAACATTGGCCATCATTTTCTGTTCATTTCCCAGCAGGTGATCACTAACACATCGCGGCCTCCCACTGCTTTTAGCTGTTCATCTTTGTGGTGTTTCTTAGATATCACACGCACTCATGCACACACACACACATTCCTTCACAGACAACACTTACAAACCACATGTCAAATACTTAAAAAGTTCCACTCGCCATAACAGAGAAGACGAGAGCCACGATGTTGATGGGCCACAAGGGGCAGAAGCAGGACAGGATGGCCAGGATCAGGTAGTCTCTAGGGGGCTTGCCGTTGTCCTCCTCTGTCACAGTGCTGGGCTGACGGCTGATGGAAGGCCTGGGAGACCCTGCCCCATGACCCAGCAGGGACCCAGAGCGGCTTCCTTTCCGCGCCCGGCCGTTGGTTGGTTTGGCGTGTTGCAGTCGCTTGGGGGACGAGATGGAAGATGTGGGCGAGGAGTCGGCAGCACACATTCCATTACCTGTAGGTGGGTGGGTAGAGGGAGGCAAGGAGGGGAAGGAGGGTGAAAAGGAGGGACAAAGAAGGAAGGAGAGAATGTCCTCATAGTTTCATCGCCAAAATCGGGAATCCAGACATGATTCAACATCTATAGACGGGTTGGCTGACAACGTCACAAAAACTATGCGCGTGTATAAATGTGGTCGGAAGGTGTGTGTTGTTATGATTCCGAACAGTCAGATAACTCGCAACAATGACAAGAAGCCGATGTGCTAGCTAGTTTAGCCTACTCAAACACCCTGCTCAAACAGAGGGATGCTATGTTAGCTAGCTGGCTATGACTATCCAACACAACACTGGAACTCTTCCAAGTCAAGGTAAGCTTTTGGTTTTACAAATGTATTGCCACCAGGGTCTGCCGCCATAACTGCTTACTGACTGTACACTGTAACGTTACTGCATGATTGTAGCAGGTTTACTAACGCGTTAGTTCTATTAGCTATGTTGACTATGATGTTACTTTAGCTAATATGGTGACAACAATGTAGGCTGTGTGTAGCGGTTATGGTTCGGCTTGGAAAGGTTTTTTCGCCTGGTCACATACAGCTGATGTGTTGTGCATTGAAGTCCACAAGTGAAGGGAAAATGTGAGAGGAGAGTGAATAGATGTGAGTAGGACTAGAACGAGGCTGCTATGAAAGTGAACTGTGTTTACGCGTGATCAGGGTTATATTCATTCTGCAAATTCTGTTGAAAAACGTTTCAGATAAACAGATAAACGGAAGCAAACGGAACAAAATGGGGACAAACATGAATTTGTCCAATAGAAACTTTTGTTTGCAACTGTTGGACTAATGATTACACCCTATATCAGCTAGATGCAGGCAAGAGTGTGCAAGGCGGTATTGAATGTGTCACTGTCTGTCCATGTGAATATGTCTCTGTCTGACTCCTCAACTTTTTCTCTCAACCTGTGTGCACCTACATTGTAAACTTTCATTCATAGACTAGGTTATAGCAACCTCATGTAGTAGCCTAAACCTATCACTGTTACATTGAACTGGGTGAATGGAATATGAATTGACAATAGAATGTAATAGAAATAAGGCCATGCTCATGAAAAATCGTCCTCCCTCATCTTAAATGGCACTGACCACCACTGATGTATAGATAGGTGTAATCTAGAGCTCTCTCTCTTGCTTCTCCTTCACTTTGGAAGAAATTAATTTGTTCAAAACTGTTCTAGAGCGAGTTGATTTTTAATCCGAGGGTATTCTGTTATTGACACACTTGTTGAATTATGCTGCACAACCTGACAACAACAGTAATTCATGAGGCAGTCTAGATAGAGCAGGTGAGTGCAGGTAGGCCTAGACAGAGGCATTTTTTGTGGTTCAAATCAATATATTTGTACAATTCTCAAATGGCTCTGATACCCCTTCTGAAAAAATATTGCATTCAGAGTGCAGTATAATTGCTATATGCTGCAAAAACAGCATCCAAAGTACCACAGTTGACTGCAATTACTGCCCTTTTACTGCAGTTTCAAAACTTTAAATATTTTTTTTTGGAAGGGCACAAGTGATTGACGTATGGTGTGGTCAAGCCAATAACCTACATATACTTTTCGTTTGGAAAGGGATAGAAAGAAAGGGTTTAATTGAAAGGCTAGTGGAGGGAGGGGAGGATTGAGTCATTGAAAAAAGAAAGGGTGCTGAAGAGAAGGTTGCTATCTGTAAATCATGCATCTGTCTTAAGTGATTCCCGGACGGACAGGGCCAGACACTCAGGGTAATGAGAAGGGGAAGTGAAGGGACATCTCTAGAAAACAAACATCTCTAGAAAACAACAACAGAGATGAGCTCAAAGTGTTGAGAGGGGTGTTAATTTGAAGTTGGGGTGGTTAGGGTGGAGGAGAACGGGATGGGGTGGAGGAGGATAGGGGGGGGGGGTTGTGGAATATTTATTTACTGGTCTCCATCTTCTCGCTGATTACTGCCAAGTGGTCTTTGGGTTCCGATTGGCTGGAGTCAGGGGCTGTCTCTTGGTGCTCAGCGCTGGTTGGCTGGGAGGTGATAGTCTGCTCCGGCTGCTGTTCTCCCTCCGCTCCACTGGGGACAGCATTGGTGTTGGAAGCCATGGCAGAATGCGGACAATGTTGTTTTCACTGGTAGTTTGGGCCTGTTTGATGATTGGTCTTGATTGGACTTTTGATCTTCTTCAACTGAAATGAACAGGGGAAATAGAGAACATGATTCATTTGACAGTTACTTGCATTGTGGTGTTATCAAATTACCAGTTTGTTAGCATGGAAGTCTTAGAGCTCCTGCAATGTTCTGATCAACCGTACAATATAGTATAGACTAGCATTTCTAAACATTTTATACAGGTATACCAAGGACCAGCCAGCAAGCAATGGCTTTCTTCATTGGGACTGCTTAGATTAAACTTGACATTTTACCAAATCGTAGTCAGCTAACCATCTGAGGGGCGGGTAAGCAACATCCGGGGACCATATAGAAAGGAAACTACTCAGGGATGAGGCCAATATTGACTTCAAAATAGTTACAACGTTTATTGGCTGTCATAAAGGAAAACTGAGGATGGATCAACATTGTAGTTACTCCACAATACTAACCTAATTGACAGAGTGAAAAGATGGAAGACTGTACAGAATACAAATATTCCAAAAGATGCATACCATTTGTAACAAGGCACTAAAGTAATACTACAGAAATTTGGCAAAGCAATTCACTTTTTGTCCTGAAGACAAAGTGTTATGTTTGGGGCAAATCCAATATAAAACATTGCAGAGTACCACTCTCCATACTTTCAAGCATAGTGGTGGCTGCATCATGTTATGGGTATGCTTGTAATTGTTAAGTACTGGGGAGTTTTTCAGGATAAAAAAATGGCGGAATGGAGCTAAGCACAGGCAAAATCCTAGAGGACAACCTGGTTTAATTTGCTTTCCACTAGACACTGAGAGAGGAATTCACATGTCAGCAGGACAATAACCTAAAACACAAGGCCAAATCTACACTGGAGTTGGTTACCAAGAAGACAGTGAATGTTCCTGAGTGGCTGAGTTACAGTTTTGACTTAAATATACTAGAAAATCTATGGCAATGGCCAACAACAAATTTGACAGAGCTTGAACAATCCAGGTGTGTAAAGCTCTTAGAGACTTACCCAGAAAGACTCACAGCTGTAATCGCTGCAAAAGGTGCGTCTACAAAATGTTGATATTCACACAGGTATTGTGTATAGATGGATACATTTTAAATTACGGCTGTAACACAACAAAATGTGTAATAAATAAGTCAAGGAATATGAATACTTTCTGAAGGCATATACTGTTGGGAATAGGGTGCTATTTGGGACATAGGGTGCTATTTGAGACTACTGCCAATAAACATTGTACCTACTCTGTTAATAATGCACTGTTGCCAGTAGCAACCGACTGACTGACCAATGAGAATATCTTTCCACATAGGTATGACAGCCTCTGGGAATGTAATAGATGTTCTTCAAAGAGAGGAAATGTTTGGAAAATAACATGTTTTTTTACAACTATGCAATACAATAAAGCAATAAAACAGAACGGAGTAGGCTATGACTGAAGACCTGCAATGTTAGACAGAGTAAATGGCAGAGGAAAAGGCACTTCTCTTATAACTAGTTGGAACCGGTTCAGGGAACAGAACCAAAAACCGTAAAATAAAGGAAATTATTTGAGGAACAGAACCCAAACCAAAAACAAAAGTGATCTATTCTGTTCCTGAAAATAACGTTATATTAGGCTCCGGGATTTTTTCCCCAGTCCCACATAAATTGCAACAAACTGCCTATGCAAAGCCCTCACCCTGTCACACAGAAACGTATTCCAGGAGTATTGCCGCCACCAACTGGACGGGTTGAAAAAACAGGGTAAAAATAAAATCCATTCATGGTAGGGAAAACTAACTTGATCCACCCCCCCCCCAAAAAATGTAAATTGACAAAACCAAAACAAAAATCATACTTTTTCCTTCCCTCATATCTCCATATCTCCCTTCTCGGGCTCTAGGGCTTGAGAGGGTGGTACGGCTTGTGACAACTACTCCACCGAAAAATCTTTCAGTACCAGGAACCGGCTCCGCCAAAATCCACAATGAAGTATGGTTGGCTGGGACAGAGAAGCCGCTCCTTGGTAGGTATGATTCTGTGGACCTAATTAAGATTATGCATGTCATAACTAGATACCCAGCGCTTCGAGGCAAGCCTCCATCCTCTCTCACTCTCAAAGTTGCAGTTGCATCTCGCCCTACATTGTGGCAGGCAGCACAGTGTGTGTTTGTCTTTCATTATGATTAAACCATGCTTTTACGGCAAATAAAATGTGCTTTTAGCGACTTTCCTATACAGATAAAATGACTTACCCACTTCAGAAAAGCTGCTCTATCCGGTAAAGTAATTTAGTGTTGAGTTAAAATGTAAAATACATAAAGTGCCATTCAAAAGTGTGGATACACCTACTCATTCAAGGGTTTTTCCTTATTTTTTTATACTATTTTCTATATTGTAGAATAATAATGGAGACATCAAAACTATAAAATAACACATATGGAATCATGTAGTAACTAAAAAGTGTTAAACAAATGCAAATGTTTTATATTTGAGATTCTTCAAAGTAGCCACCCTTTGCCTTGATGACAACTTTGCACACGCTTGGCATTCTCTCAACCAGCTTCACCTGGAATGCTATTCCAACAGTCTTGAATGAGTACCCACATATGCTGAGCACTTGTTGGGTGCTTTTCCTTAATTCTGCAGTCCAACCCATCCCAAACCATCTCAATTGGGTTGAGGTCAGGTGATAGTAGAGGCCAGATCATCTGATGCAGCACTCCATCACTCTCCTTCTTGGTCAATAGCTCTTACACAACCTGGAGGTGTGTTGGATCATTGTCCTGTTGAAAAACAAATGATAGTCCCACTAAGCGCAAACCAGATGGAATGGCGTATCACTGCAGAAAGCTGTGGTAGCCATGCTGGTTAGGTGTGCCTTGAATTCTAAATAATATCACTGACAGTGTCACCAGCAAAGCACTCACACACCATCACACCTCCTCCTCCATGCTTCATGGTGGGAACCACACATGCGGAGATCATCCGTTCACCTACTCTGCGTCTCACAAAGACACGGCGGTTGGAAACAAAAATCTCACATTTGGACTCATCAGATCAAAGGGCAGATTTCCACCGGTCTAATGACTATTGCTCATGTTTCTTGGCCCAAGCAAGTCTCTTATTATTATTGGTCCTTTAGTAGTCCTTTAGTAGTGGTTTCTTTGCAGCAATTCGACCATGAAGGCTTGATTCACACAGTCTCCTCTGAACAGTTGATGTTGAGATGTGTCTGTGAAACATATATTTGGCTGCAATCTGAGGCTAGTAACTCTAATGAACTTATCCTCTGCAGCAGAGGTAACTCTAGGTCTTGCTTTGTTGTGGCAGTTCTCATGAGAGCAAGTTTCATCATAGCGACTGCACTTGAAGAAACTTTCAAAGTTCTTGAAATGTTCCGGATTGACTGACCTTCATCTCTTAAAGTAAAGTGACTATGCATAGATAAACATAAACAGTCTCATGGCTTGGGGGTAGAAGGTGTTAAGGAACCTTTTGGTCCTAGACTTGGCGCTCCGGAACCGCTTGCCGTGCGGTAGCAGAGAGAACAGTCTATGACTTGGGTGACTGGAGACGTTGACAATTTTTTGGGCTTTCCTCTGACACTGCCTAGTATATAGGTCCTGGATGACAGGAAGCTTGGCCCCAGTGATGTACTAGACCGTACGCAATACCCTCTGTAGCGCCTTACGATCAGATGCCGAGGAGTTGCCATACCAGGCGGTGATGCAACCGGTCAGGATGCTCTCAATGGTGCAGCTGTAGAAGTTTTTGAAGATCTGGGGACCCATGCCAAATATTTTCAGTCTCCTGAGGGGGGAAAGGTGTTGTCGTGCCCTCTTCACAACTGTCTTGGTGTGTTTGGACCATTATAGTTCGTTGGTGATGTGGACACCAAGGAACTTGTAACTCTCGACACGCTCCACTACAGCCCCGTTGATGTTAATGGGGGCCTGTTCGGCCCGCCTTTTCCTGCAGTACACGATTTGCTCCTTTGTCTTGCTCACATTGAGGGAGAGGTTGTTGTCCTGGCACCACACTGCCAGGTCTCTGAACTCCTCCCTATAGACTGTCTCATCGTTGTGGGTAATCAGGCCTACCACTGTTGTGTCGTCAGCAAACTTAATGATGGTGTTGGAGTCGTGTTTGGCCACGCAGTCGTGGGTGAACATGGCGTACAGGAGGGGACTAAGCACGCACCCCTGAGGGGCCCCAGTGTTGAGGATCAGCGTGGCAGATGTATTGTTACCTACCCTTACCACCTGGGGGCGGCCTGTCAGAAAGTCCAGGATCCAGTTGCAGACGGAAGTGTTTAGTCCCAGGGTCCTTAGCTTAGTGATGAATTTTGTGGGCACTATAGTGTTGAACGCTGAGCTGTATCTGACTCCTCCTTAAGATAAGCCACACCCACAAGCCCTCTAACCTTTATGCCACACCCCTCCTATCTGCACACCTCTCTCAGCCTTTGGTCATGTTCCAGGCTGACTACATTTCAGACGCCTGACAGATCTCACAACACCTTGATAGGTGTTTTAAATGTCTGCTAACCACATCATATGATCGAACAATCTGATGCCTGACTCCGAAGTCGATGATGTGGTACTCAGCCATTGTTTGGTGAAACGTAAAGTCTGCAATGTAGTCGACCTGGTAAGCAACCAAAGTCTTCCGACAGGTGACGTCAAACTTACGTGGCGCTATTCCCAACCTAAGTTAGCTAAGTTAGACAACCACATATCACAGTCACTTGACCGACTAAATCTGACATAAGACAATTCTGTCAACCCTCTTATCATTTTGAATAAGAGTTAGAGTGAGGATTAGAGGTAATAAGGATTAGTCCGTATCGAATAGTAAGGCTGGGATACATTCAAACCTGCCATAGAGACAGAATCATTGGATCACTTGTTTTGTTTTTTGGTCGCAGGTTCAGGAATGGCTGAAGAATTGGAGCATTTACTTGGAACTAACTCTGCAAATAGCACTGCTAGGTGATTTGAAAAGTCATAGTCAATCGATCAATAATATATATTGAACAAAAATATAAACAGAACATGTAAAGTGTTGGTCCTATGTTTCATGAGCTGAAATAAAAGATCCCAGAAATGTTCCATATGCACAAAAAGCTTATTTCTCTCATATTTTGTGCATAAATGTGTTAACATCCCCATTAGTGAGCATTTAATCGTTTTCAAGATAATCCATCCATCTGACAGATGTGGCATATCAAGAAGCTGATTAAACAGAATGATGATTACACAGGTGCACCTTGTGCTGGGGACACTAAAATGTGCAATTATGTAACACAACACAATGCCACAGATGTCTCAAGTTTTGAGGGAGCGAGCAATTGGCATGCTGACTGCTGGAATGTCCACCAGAGCTGTTGCCAGAGAATTGAATATTCCTTTCTCTACCATAAGCCGCGTCCAACCGGCCTCACAACCACAGACCACGTGTAAACACGCCAGCCCAGGACCTCCACATCCAGCTTCTTCACCTGTGGGATCGTCTGAGACCAGCCACCAGGACAGCTGATGAAATTGAGGAGTATTTCTGTGTGTAATAAATCCCTTTTGTGTGTGGAAAACTCATTCTGATTGGCTGGGCCTGGCTCCCACTGGTTGAATCAATGTTGAATCAATGTTGTTTCCACGTCATTTCAATTAAATTACATTGAACCAACATGGAATAGACATTAAATTGACGTCTGTGTCCAGTGAGCTGGTAGTAGTAGTTGGTTAGACAATTTGACCATTGGAAAAAGAGCTACTGCATAAATACTGCAATGCGGGTTTTATTGAATTGAGTCCAAAGTGTTAATGAAATTATAATTATTATAAACTCGGTTTAGGGTGGGGACGGTTTGAATTCCCCAAGCAATCAACCTAACCTGGACATATTGTCCACAAGACAAACTTACACCCCTTCCCTCACTTCCTTACTTAGGCAGGGATTTAAGTTGCCCTTTTCTGCAATCAAATGACCGAGTGGCCTCATGGGTGGAATGTTATTAATATTTCAATAATTTCATAATTAATCAACTTTCTTTTTTTTTTTTTACACAGAAAATCTGGTGTTTCTATGTCAAACGGTTTTGTTATATTTCAGTCTTCTGTGATGCACAGTATATAAAGTGTAATGTTGGAATGCAAACTCCAATTGAATACATTTAAACTCTATATCTGACATGTTACAGGTATCTTCTTTTTTTAAGCTTATAACCATTTGTGTGAGGTATATACTTTTTGTTCAAAGTAGATTTGTTTAAGACTACCAAGAAACACTTTGTGGCCGATTTTGCCCACTGCAGTAAATGGATTAAAGGTGCGTTGTTGACAAGCGCATTGCACTGTCGACAATGCACCTCTTAAAGGCAATGTTCTCGACGCTTGTGGAGATCACATTCATTGTAAACACTGTGGATTTTCGGTTTAAGTTTAAATAGGTTTGCGCAGGACTGATTTCTTCATCTCACTCTTGCTGCTTTTGCACGCTCCCACTGGCTTCTTGTCTGACTCCCACCCGCTCCTGCAAGAACTGGTCCCGAACCTGACCACAGTCCTGCAATGTTATTTTAGGTGTATGTTACACAGCTTACACAGCAGTTTTGCCGGCCTAGGAAAGATCAAAATGCGGGCGAAAATAGCCTAAGAAATATGAGGATGAAGTACCATTGATTTTGGGCCTAGTGATGAGCGATTAGTCCTTTTTTTTAAGTCAGTTCGTTTAAAAAACAAAATATTAACGGTTTTCGGTGTCGATATATATTTTTTTTTGCATTATGAAATATGACCTTTAAATTATTTACAGCTTTTTAAATTTAAATCCCAAAGCCACATATTGAGAACATTCAATTGCCAAAACATTCAAAACAGTCCCTTGTCTCTAACAACTCAGAATAAAGCAATTAACAAGAGCCCCATGATAGTAGTGACGGCCCATTAATGCTTATCACTTATTATTAACCATCATTTATTCACATGACTTTATTTAAATAAAATATTTCAGTTGTGTATTTAACTCTATTATTTAATTTCATCATCTCATCTCTGCTCAGGCAGCAACAGCCAGAGAACCATCTAATGTAATTTCTGTTCTCCCCAACGAGCCAAGTTCTCCTTGGCTAGCGAAAAGGCTAGACGTGATCATTGGGTTGCCACATCTGCCCATGTTGAAGAGCTGACGAAATCACTATTTTAGTAGTTCTTCAAAATAGGTATGGCATACTTTCAAGACTGCTACAACTATCAATCGGGAAGTATAACTATACACCCCAAACTTCCCCTATCCCTCTCATTGCTGTGTTGAGTACATTCCTCTCTCAAGAGGTCTGTGTGGGTTTGCCGGGAAGAATAGGCGCAATGGATTCTGGTCATTGTAGTGAATTACCAAATTACTAGGTTTAATATTTGCTTATTAAAAACTAAATTCTCTGCAGCGTTTTTGATTTGATGTCTTTCGTGCTTGATAGGATTTATCTCTAGAGAAACAGCGCGTTGAGCTCATAAAAAAGGAACTACGCCATTTAACCGACGTTGGTCAATTAGTTGTTTAATATTCGGGGGAAAAAAACGACATTTCGGTTAATTGCTTATTGGGCTATATCAGCCAATAGGCTAGACGTAGTTTGAAAGAAAGCCAGAGTTGGGTTGAAATAGATTAGGAGAGTAGACACGTGCACTTCGCTAGAACTACGTTATGCATAACTTTTAGCAGGCAGAGACAAATAAATGTGTTATCAATACTTAATATCTAGTCAATGTAGGAACCGAAACTATCGTCTGTCATACTTCGGAAGTTAATGTAATTGGAAAGACAACTGCCTCGGGCTTCCCCCCCATGCATATAGCCTACAGGCTATTTAATTGAGACACTTGATCTCGAAAGCCCAACAAAAGGGGAATACTGCTATCTAACGTAATTTACCTTTAAAAGTCAGGTGCAATGCGTTTGCCGATAAGGTGCATTTGACTCCCGGCCTTACTTCCTCTACAATTTGACATCTGGATATTCTCTGTCCTGTAAATACTTTCATTCCATTTACAGGGTTGTTAGAGTATACTGTGTACATGTCATTTATAAAAAAAAGTGTTCGGCTTCGCTAAGAGGCGTTGTTGAGTCATACAATTAAATCGAAGTACCACCCAACCCGCTTTACAAAGATGAATGTTGTGAAAATATAAACATACATGGGAAATGTAATGGTTATTATAATAAATATTGTACATTTTGATGACATTTACATAGAATAATTATCTGCAATTAATTCAGGGAGTGAGACTGACATACTAGAGGAGAATGAAGAGGGGATGGAGGAGAGAAGGGAGGGCAGGAAAGTGGAATGAGCACATCATGGAAAATGTGATTTTAGCCCACCTAGACGTGTTTGTGTGTGTGAGGGACTTGCGGTGAATTGCACATGTAATTCATCAAAAAAGCAGGAACACTGTAAATTCTAGCAAATTCTATGTAAAGATGATCAATGACTTATGCAGACTAACATATATCTGTTTGGAAAACCACTGAATGCATAATAAAGATGCCTACAGACACATATACATGCATGCCTGGCTGCCTTACACACCACACACACACACACACACACACACACACACACACACACACACACACACACACACACACAGAGAAAGAGAGGCATAAATACACATGCACCCTCTCCCCGCCCTCCCTCGCTATTTCTCTCATGCACAGGAGTAAATTGCAGAATGAACAAATGACTGGTGCATTCTCTCAGACACACGCGCGCGCACCATAGTCTGCATGCACACACAATGATGACACACCCACTTTAAACCGCACATGCAGTGCATACTGTACACTAGACTGGCTACTGTACACTACAGATAGCAAAATATGAACAAAATCACATAGAAACCGCATGCTATCCACCTAGGCCTACCTGATCTTATTGAGTGACATGAAACATTATCCTTAACATTTTGCTTTTCTTGATCACAATTCCAAATATTACAGAAAATGCAACGTGCGAGAAAAGAGAACACAAGTTCAGTAAACTACGATTAAAATCTCCACCCAGAATTCGCCGAATTGTCTTTTTCTTTTGATACAAGCTATGGTAAACGGTAACGGTAAAATTAGGCTACAGACCACACCGTGGGATGTCAAATTGCGCTCTTGTGCTTGCTATGTTGCTACCTCATCTCTCTCTCCCTCTTTTGTTCAACGGCGCTGCAAGATTTAGGGGGGGGGGGGGCTGGGAAGGGGAGGCAGGAAACTCCCGTGCCCGGAGGCGGGTAGAAAGGAGGGGAGAGAGGGAGAAATCGACGCAGCACATGCTTTCGCTCGCTTATCTCTCTCGCCCTGCTTTCCTTAATTTTTTTTCTCTCAGGCTCTATTTCGCTGATGGGGCAAATAGGATACCAACGCGCCACTTGCGCCGTCCACATACCAGTTTAGTTAGTCATACCCCCTCAAGCGTTCCTTTGTCGCTGGTGCACTGACCGACTTATGTTAGCCTATATTTATTCCTATAATCATGTGATCAATATTGTTAACAGTATTCACCAGCAATTGAAAATACAGTGCATGCTTGGCTATTATTTGGTCATGTCTGGCCCAACTTTGCTCATCGCACCTGAAGTGGAGATTTTCAGTACCAGCCAGGCCGAGCCATGAGGGATACTTTAGTGTTGTATGCTAGCGACGTCCTGTGGACAGAAGTGTAGGCCAAGTTATACTGGGTCTGTTTGCTCTTTGGACAAACAGAATAGTTGATCACGTTACCAGTTAACGTTACCTTCAACTAAACCCCATTTTGTTCTACGTATATTACATGGTCACATATGCATTGGGATTGTCGAAAATAGGCTATCAAAATGAGGGAGAAAAATAAATCGGTGCTAAAATCTCCAGTAGTCTTCTAATAAAAACGTAATCAGTATCAAATCATTGATTAAAGGTGCAATCAGTAAGATTTGTATTGTTGTACAACGGTCATTTCAATTAATGATATGGTACAATTTGAGCTCTGTAATAGATCAATCAGGCCAGAGCATGTGGCTTAATGTTGTTTTTATTAGTTACTACGGAATAAGCTGAACACATAAACACATTATCCAGTGTGTGATGTGTGTACAGAAAGAACATGGATACAAACGGAAGAATTGGCACTCAATGTTTTGGGGAAAGTTCATGCTTTAATTTCTTTGATAAATGGACCAAGAAATGAATGAAAGATATTTGCATAAACCTCAAACAAGGAAAGATTCCTTTACACTCAAGCATTCCGGTTAGTGGAGATATGCAACACATGGAGTTGGACAGCACTTATTATGGCATCGACGGCACCAAACAGATGAGTAAAAAAAAAGGCATGTAAACCAAGGGAATGTTCACTTGGGCGTCTTTAGTCAGACACACAGCTGTGTACACACACACACACACACACACGTCAGAATAATCACCACAGTACAGTCGCCCATGTCATCTCCTTAAATGGTCAGTTACTACATCAGACATAATGGATAAACAACCAGAAATCCCACATCTGTAGGGGATGCTTTCAGACTGGAAATTCTCTTCTTGTCGACATTCTCCTCCTTTTCCTATTCTCTTCCTCATCTCATTGGCCCGGGCTCTGAGATAAAGCTCCCAGAAGGCCGTTGGCCGTGCTGAAGAGGTTGATGGGAGAAGAGCCGTCTGTGATCAGGGTGGACTTCAAACCCAGAGACTGGAGCAGCTTGACCTAGGGGAGGGGAGGGAAGGACAGAAAGCGAGAGAGATTATATATCAAATATGATAATTGTTCCTTTCCGTTACAACTAATTGAAGGAGATCCAGTGTTCCAGTTCCAATATCTTAAACGGTATCTTATAAATCCTGATAATGTTTTGTCACGCTAAGATAGCTAATTTATTTAAATTGAGATTGGGTGGGAGAAAGACAGACCTGCTCTGTGAAACGTAAAGTCAAACGCTACAGAACGATTCTGACCCGAGCAAGAGCTTAAGGATTCTCCAGGTGCCATTTTTATTCAGACAAAATGTATTGTGTAGCACAAATATGACAGTGTTACAGGAGTTATGTACCTGTAGCTCGGGGCCGGCTCTGGCCATCTCCTGCAGGGTGTCGGCGCCGATACTGTCCACCAGCTGTTTAAAGCGGTTGCTCTCTATCTCAGCCAGCTTCTGCTGTTTCTCCACTTCCAAACGATCCATCTCTGACTTATAGTTTAGCTCTTGCTCCCTCGCCTTGGACAGACGGTTCAGCTCGCCCTCCTGCACACACACAATTACAGGTCAGCTACACATAGTATGTGAACCTTTCAGAATTACACAATGTAGAACACCTTCAAACATTCATCAAACAAAACAGACCCACACACACAGGTCAGCAATTACAGGTGAACTACTGGTTGTTTCAGAATTAAACCATGTAGAACACACAGCAAGAGGATACATACAGCCTCAATCCTCTGGGCCTCAGCCTTCAGTTTAGCCTCGTTGACTGCTGCCTCTCCCTGGATACAGGCTGCCTCTGCTCTGGCCTGGGCCTCTGCCTTGGCTGCCCCTGTACTCTCCACCGCCGCACTGCAAAACACAAGGACACACTGTTAGATGGTTAAGGTTGGAAACACTGATCCTAGTGCTGTACCTTGGGGAAACTTCTTCACCCCAGCGCCACATATCTAACCTCCGCATTCACACAACTCACAATAGCATTATGTTAGGATCTCTGATCTAAAATCTTACTCGATACAACTTCAGTCACACTACTAAGAACAGCATGATGCTAACTCTAGCCATGCTAATTCTAGTCTCTTGCCATAACAATTTCCCATCAATGATGCTAACATGTGTTAGCGTTATGCTAATGCTATCCCCCTACCATTACATTTCCCATAAGCGATGCTAACATTCGTTAGTGTTAGCGGCAGAGCATTAATGGTCACCTGAGGGCCTCCAGCTCCAACAGCTCTTTCCTGGTCTTCTCTGCCTCCGCCTGGTCTGTGATCCTCTGCCTCTCCAGACGACCACGTGCCTCCTGCTCGAGACGCTCTGCCTCATGGCTGTAGGGAGGGAGGGGAGAGAGAAGTTAACGCTTACCCAATTGGCAAAAACAACCCAATCTGAAGATGAACTCTGTGTGTCTGTCTGGTGGCAGGTAGCCTAGCAACTGAGAGGGTTGGCCAGTAATCAAAAAGGTCACTAGTTTGAATCCCTTAGCCGTACTAGGTGAAAAATCAGTCAATGTCAGTCAATCAGTCAATAAGCAAGGCACTTAACCTGAATTGCTCCTGTAAGTGTGTGCGCACATGCGTGTTTGTCAATGACATATGGACAAAGCCATCGATCACGAGCCATGTGAAGGCGCATTGAAGCCAAATGAAGTCTTAGGGTGGTGTCTCATGGAGACATAACATGTGCAGCTTGAGCTACTCCAAGAAGTGGAGTTTTTAACCATTTTTAACCTTTATTTAACCAGGCAGTTAAGAACAAATTCTTATTTTCAATGACGGCCTAGGGAGTTGCCTGTTCAGGGGCAGAACAACAGATCTTGTCAGCTCGGGGGTTTGAACTTGCAACCTTCCGGTTCCTAGTCCAACTCTCTAACCACTAGGCTACCCTGCCGCCCCATTAAATAACTAAAGTTGAAGGCAGACAGGTGTACTGTAGGCTGCCATTAGCAAACAAATTATTCTTATAACTTCTGTAATGAGATTTTAAAATAAATCGGTTCAAGTAAATATATCTAGTGTATTAGAAGTCATGATTGTCTTCAAATTTTGTATACGAAGATAGACATTTTTCCATTCACTATAATGGGGGGGGATCCTATTTTATGCTAACAATTCCTGCAGTACCATGTTCGGCCTTGAACTTCGATGGCTTCAGAGGGGGAAATCCCCCCCCCCCCCCCCCGCCGCCGTGTGTGCACGCGCATCTTGTATCCTACCGTGCGGCAGCCTCCTGGGAGTTGGTGGTGATCTCGATGGCCAGCTGGACACTCTTCTGCAGGGAGTCTCTGGTCCTCTGGTCCACCGGCTCCACTGACTGGATGTCCACACTGCTGATGACCAGACTGTTCTGGTGGAAGCGCAGGCTGGGACGCACTGCCAGCTTGTCATCAAAGCCAAACACAGAGGAGCAGATGATCCGGTTGGAGTTCTGTAGAGTGGAGGTGGTTAAAGAAGAGGTTAAAGCGTGGGGGTGTTATTGTTGTCTTTGAATCAATTGGCTTACGGTTTCCATAGGCCTACCTAAACTACAACCGCTCAGGGCTGGAGGCCATGTAGAATTTAAAAAGTGTGTTGAAAAGGAAGAACAGTGCAGATTTAGATGACTGAGGTGTGTGGACGGACCTTGTGAAAGTCGTCAAACTGCACGGAGGCGACGGCTCCTCTGACGCGGGAGGCGATGGCTTTACAGGCATCCCCCACAAAGTCTGGTACAGAGAACAGAGCCGCAGCCTGGGACGGGTCCGCGGGAGACTTCAGGTCAAAGTGCCTGTGAGTGAGTGAGTAAGTGAGTGAGTGAGTGAGTGATTAAATGCATCAGCTGGCCTACAGACTAGACTAGGGACACAGAGAGACAGACCAAATCGCAGAGAATTCTCAAGCACACACATACGCCCGCCCCCCCCCCACAAACACTACCAGTTGTAGCTGAGCTGCAGCTGCAGGCGTGCGTGGTCGGCCGTCTCTATGGTGATGATGTCAGTGAAGAAGTCCGGCCCCAGCAGCAGACACACGGCCTTGATGACATTGGTCCTCTTGGGCTTGTCCCCCGACAGGGAAAGCACGGTGAACTGCTCATCAGGACCCAACATTACCATCTCTGGCCCAAACACCACCCTGAGAGAGGGGAGGGAGGGAGGAGAGAGGGAAAGAGAGGAGAGGGGATGGGAAGAGAGAGGGAGGGCGAAAGGGAAAAGTTAACACTAGGGGTGCTCTGGTTAAAAGTAGTGCACTATATAGGGAATAGGGTGCCATTTGGAATGTAGGCTAGTTTTATGGGTTGTTTCTGGACAGGGCCAGTGTCATTGTCCCTCCACGTCCGTCTGCCTGTCAGCCATGTTTACCTGGCCTTCTTCTCCCTGTAGTCGTAGACCTGCACGGCAGCGTTGTGGGGAACCCTGTAGGACACCACCTCAGTCTTGTCCCGGGCCGTCATCTCCACTTCCTTTCTGCGGTCTGAGCGGTCAGCCAGGGGATCCTTTGTGGAGGTCAGGAGGGTCTCAACATTCTGAGGCAGATTCTTCGCCCACAGCTCCTCGTCCTGCGTCAGCATGTAAGTGTGGCCAATCACAGCACGGACCTAGAGCCAGGCAGCCAATGGGGGGGGGGGGGGGGGGGGGGATTTAAGGTTGTTAAATAACAGGTGAATGGATTCCCTGGATCATTTGAATCAGGTGTTTTAGTGTATGTCCTAAATGTCCCCCCTACAGTACATGGTACACTACTTTTGACCAGAATCCTGTGGGCCCTGGTAAATCGTGCACTATATCATTGACGCCTGAGCAATGGAGCAGGTGCAATCCCACTTTTTTACCAGAAAAAGTATCCATGTCCTTTTCAATGTTTTTTCGCTAGTCTATATTAAAATACATGTCTGTTTTATATAATAATTAAAGCTGCAATATGTAACTTTTTAGGCAACCCGACCAAAGTGGGAGTTATAGATGGATCGGTCATTCTCACTGAAAGCAAGTCTAAGAAGAGGTAGATCTGTTCTGTGTGCTATTTCTACACTTCCTGTTAAGTTTCATATTTGCATCTTTGACTTTTGGTTTTGTAATCCAATGGGTTTTGAGAAGGAGAGAGAGGACGCAAGGAGCATGCAATTGAGATGCTTCCCACTGACTCAAAGTAACCTTCCATCAGCCAAAAAAAGATTGCACCTTTTCAGAAAACCGAGCAGTTTGCAAGAAGATAATGAGAAATAAATCAGTAAGCCTAGTATTACATGATTAAATCTGAAATAATTTATCCCCAAGCTGTTTAGAGGCATTTAACACCATTCTGCATTTGCACCATATATTTTCCCAACATTAAAATCAGTTAAAAATGTTGTTTTCATTCAGTTAAAAAAGTAACAGTCCTGACCGAGCCCCATATGGGACCGCAGCTGCTTCGCGGTTATAATGTGGCCGCGCTGTCTGTACGCGCAAAATACAAAAATCACAGAATATTTGTAGCTCAATGAAACAGTTCTGCTTTGCTTTATAAGTAATAATCGTCCAAATAAAAACAATTTCTACCCTCATTGCATCAAATACACTACATTACCAAAAATCTGGACACCTGCTAGTTTTAACATCTCATTGCCAAATCATGGGCATTAATATGGAGTTGGTCCCCCTTTTGCTGCCATAACAGCCTCCACTCTTCTGGGAAGGCTTTCCACTAGATGTTGAAACATTGCTGCGGGGACTTGCTTCAATTCAGCCACAAGAGCATTAGTGAGGTCAGGCACTGATGTTGGGCGACAAGGCCTGGCTCGCAGTCGGCGTTCCTATTTATCCCAAAGGTTGTTCGATGGATTTGAGGTGAGTCAAGTTCTTCCACACCGATCTCGACAAACCATTTACGTATGGACCTCGCTTTGTGCAAGGGGCATTGTCATGCTGAAACAGGAAAGGGCCTTCCCCAAACTGTGGCCACAAAGTTGGAAGCCCAGAATCATCTAGAATGACATTGTATGCTGTAGCGTTGTTCTATTTTATTCTGTTAAATTACTATAAAATAGGTGCTAATAGGACTGTGATAAAGGCTCTGGAAATAAGAACATCTTGTCTGCTAAATGAACAAAAACAAGGCTATGCCATTGAACAGCCTCAGTCTTCTACAAGCAAGCTCAACTGCTGAGACTACTGCCTTTTGAAGACTGTGTTCCACAATATAACCAGTTGATATTACGGTTTCAATAAATTAATCTTAATGGCAGTTTTTAATTGACTGAATATACTGTATATGGGGCAATTTAGCCATTAGGATTGGTTATCTGTAATTTTATGATAAATTAGCCATTGTTGCACACTGTTGGCATATAGATACAGTGCCTTGCGAAAGTATTCGGCCCCCTTGAACTTTGCGACCTTTTGCCACATTTCAGGCTTCAAACATAAATATATAAAACTGTATTTTTTTGTGAAGAATCAACAACAAGTGGGACACAATCATGAAGTGGAACGACATTTATTGGATATTTCAAACTTTTTTAACAAATCAAAAACTGAAAAATTGGGCGTGCAGAATTATTCAGCCCCCTTAAGTTAATACTTTGTAGCGCCACCTTTTGCTGCGATTACAGCTGTAAGTCGCTTGGGGATGTCTCTATCAGTTTTGCACATCGAGAGACCAAAATGTTATCCCATTCCTCCTTGCAAAACAGCTCGAGCTCAGTGAGGTTGATTGGAGAGCATTTGTGAACAGCAGTTTTCAGTTCTTTCCACAGATTCTCGATTGGATTCAGGTCTGGACTTTGACTTGGCCATTCTAACACCTGGATATGTTTATTTTGGAACCATTCCATTGTAGATTTTGCTTTATGTTTTGGATCATTGTCTTGTTGGAAGACAAATCTCCGTCCCAGTCTCAGGTCTTTTGCAGACTCCATCAGGTTCTCTTCCAGAATGGTCCTGTATTTGGCTCCATCCATCTTCCCATCAATTTTAACCATCTTCCCTGTCCCTGCTGAACAAAAGCAGGCCCAAACCATGATGCTGCCACCACCATGTTTGACAGTGGAGATGGTGTGTTCAGGGTGATGAGCTGTGTTGCTTTTACGCCAAACATAACGTTTTGCATTGTTGCCAAAAAGTTCAATTTTGGTTTCATCTGACCAGAGCACCTTCTTCCACATGTTTGGTGTGTCTCCCAGGTGGCTCGTGGCAAACTTTAAACGACACTTTTTATGGATATCTTTAAGAAAGGGCTTTCTTCTTGCCACTCTTCCATAAAGGCCAGATTTGTGCAATATACGACTGATTGTTGTCCTATGGACAGAGTCTCCCACCTCAGCTGTAGATCTCTGCAGTTCATCCAGAGTGATCATGGGCCTCTTGGCTGCATCTCTGATCAGTCTTCTCCTTGTATGAGCTGAAAGTTTAGAGGGACGGCCAGGTCTTGGTAGATTTGCAGTGGTCTGATACTCCTTCCATTTCAATATTATCGCTTGCACAGTGCTCCTTGGGATGTTTAAAGCTTGGGAAATCTTTTTGTATCCAAATCCGGCTTTAAACTTATTCACAACAGTATCTCGGACCTGCCTGGTGTGTTCCTTGTTCTTCATGATGCTCGCTGTGCTTTTAACGGACCTCTGAGACTATCACAGTGCAGGTGCATTTATACGGAGACTTGATTACACACAGGTGGATTGTATTTTTCATCATTAGTCATTTAGGTCAACATTGGAGCATTCAGAGATCCTCACTGAACTTCTGGAGAGAGTTTGCTGCACTGAAAGTAAAGGGGCTGAATAATTTTGCACGCCCAATTTTTCAGTTTTTGATTTGTTAAAAAAGTTTGAAATATCCAATAAATGTCGTTCCACTTCATGATTGTGTCCCACTTGTTGTTGATTCTTCACAAAAAAATACAGTTTTATATCTTTATGTTTGAAGCCTGAAATGTGGCAAAAGGTCAAAGTTCAAGGGGGCCGAATACTTTCGCAAGGCACTGTATATGCACACGTTTTGTTTTCTGGCCTTGTGTTTAAAAATACATTCAAATAATTTGAGTACTCGAGTTCAATATCATTTCTTGTGGCAGAACCTAATAAATAGTTGTATTCTGTTCATATGGATTCCCCTTTTGAAGAAACAATGTGGAATTGCAGGAAATTTGTAATTTTTTTTTTTAAAGAAAGCAAAAAGTGTTTGACAGTCAGGTGCCCAAGCACTATAGAGAATCAGCCAGGTCACACCAGATCCACTGCAGTTTTAGACGTTTGTCCAGGGGCCTCATTTATAATCGTTGCATAAAATGTCACAACATTGCGTGTGCCATTTCTGAAAATAAAATGTAAAAAATACATTTAAAAAAAAAGTATATATATATATATATTTTTTTTTATTCAGCGCACATACAAAAATGTTGTACTTGGCGTACACCATACTATAAATATGCATGTTTCTCGTTATAAAATCAGACCGGTTGTAAAACTCTGCGTGCGTGAACAAGCATTAAAACTCAGCCTGGAAAACGCCCTCCATTCAACCTTTTGACACCGCAAAGGACGGTGTCAAAATGGTTGTGGACCTGCCAGCAGAACGTTTGAATTCAACAATGTTTTGCGTCGACTTTTCCCCAACCGAAACATGGACTGCCCGCACATTCTGAAACAGTGTCTACGCCTGGCTACTAGGTCCAATTAAGTGAGAGATTCACATGGTAATTGGTTGTATGGCTACGACGGGAATATGAACTCAGCACAGCCAGAAAAGATGAGTAATTTATTCTGCAATGGTTGTGAAGATAAAATAAAATAATATCTAGGTATTATTTTAGATTTTTTTTTTTATAATTCAAAATTATTTTTGCTCTTCTCAGTAATGGCAAATGGCTGAATTCTTGTTTGTTCTTTCCTGCTTTTAATTTTCATCATATCCCTCATTTGCACAAAATAGCCTACTTGCAATACAATATTTCAACCACTAGCAGATGTGCATACTCTTGGTCTAAAGTTTGCAGGGAGGTGAGCACATTCTCACGTCAAGATTGTTGAAATATAAAAAATGCCAACTTTTGCGTGAAAATTGGAGCACGCACATGTCGGGGTGTATTTTGTACGTACACATAAATGAGGCCCCTGTTCCACAAGACATGGAGGGATACTGTCCACTAGGGGCAATGTGAGCGCCTATTACCATCTAGTTCAACTGTGAGCAACAGCTCTGAAGATGGTCGGTTCAATCCCAGTGCTAGGCACATCTCAAACCTTAACCCTTTCCTGACCCAGTCGGAATTCATGTGAAAAAAATGTACTGTCATGTTCAGGTTAACCCTATCCCAAAATGATTGCCTAAACTTAACGGTCAAGTTGCCATTTGGGACGTAGCCCCTGTCTTCAGACATTCCGCTGGGTAAAAACTCACCTTTCCTGTTTTGATGTCTCGGACATAGATCCCTTCGTTCTCGTCCAATGGGATCGCCTGTCGCCGTAGCATCACCTCCACGGCAGCCGGGGGGACGTACTCGATTGGTCCGCGTAGCATCCAGCGGTCACCGGGGCGACGTTGGACTCCACCCCTCCGGGAGAGCTTGGCCCTCTCCTCCTCCCCCTCATCCTCCTCTTCCTCCTGCTATCAGAGAGGAGAGGAAGAGAGAGAGGAGGGAAAGAGAGATGAGGAGAGGGAGGGAAAGTGAGAGAGAAAGAGTGAGACAGTGTGAAAGCACCAAATGTACATTGAATGGATTGTGTACCAGCCAAACCAAACAGTCCTGTTTAGGACCGTCGTTGTATTTGACCAAGGTGCATTTGTGTCCCCTCCCATCTGCATTTCAATTGTTCCACCCTTCCAGCCTTCCCTCACCTCCTGCGTATCGTTGAAGGCCTCTACGGCCCTCAGCACCAGGCCCTCCTCCTCAGAGAGAATGTAAACATCCTGGATGCCCTCCTCTAAGTGCTCCCCTGGCTGCAGGAAGAACGAACGCTCCCCCTGGGAGGAGGAGGAGAGGAGAGAGAGAGAGAGCAGTGTTAAATGAAAGCTCATTGGGGAAGTGACTAAAAGCTACAAAGGCGAATTAATGAACAAAACAGAAGTCACTGAACTTCCTCAAAAAGTGTGTAAAACACAAACAAGTGACCACACAAAAGGCGTGAAAGACGGAGCTCTCGTTCAGTCTCACCTTGACCACCCTCTTCTGACCCAGCTGTGGTTTACCGTCTGGTCCCACCGGGTCCAGGATCACACAGTACTGACGGCTGCTCAGCGTGGTCACGTTGACCACTCCCACCACTTCCTCGGCAACAGACGGGATGTGTGCCTCCCGCTCCGCCATGGTAACGAGCCACTCTTCCCCAGTGCGCCGGTCCCGCCCCCCGGCGTCACGGAATGGCCGCGTTGCTCGCACGTGCAGTGCTTTCTGAGAGTGGGGGGGAAAAAAAACATCAACTCATTTAGGCAGGTCCTACGAAACATCATAAGACTAATAAAATGTATTTTCAAAAGAATAGAAGAGCATATTGAGTTTAATTAGGCAGCCATGGCTGCGCCATTCAAATCAATAGTCCGTTGTTTTGTTTATTAAAAACAGACCCACCTATCCAGTCAGACATATTTTATAGTAAGAATATAACAGAATAAAATGCAAATAACATTTTTCTCACGGGGATGTGTGGAACCGCTGTTATATATAAAAAAAAAATAATAATAATATTTTTAAACAATCATTTTTTTATCCACATTTCAGCCCTTTCCTAACATTCACTCCCCCTCATTAGGGAGCAGCCGTAGGATCTGATCATCATGATACAGATAGAAAATAATACCAATCCTATTTTCAAAAGCACGCGAGTGTCATATTCATAGTTCACAACCTCCTCTGGGTTTTTGGAGTTGGCTATATACGCAAGCAAAAATAATAGGCCCACTCTTGATTTAGGCTACATTATTGCATGCCCAGTGACGACCCGTCATTCAGGGCTGCCCCACCCATTTTGAGCCCCACATTTTGGCATTAATACAAGAGAGATAGGAGAGAGAAGGAAGGTGAGCGATAGGTCAAAGAGAGGGAGAGAAGGATAGAGGGAGAGAGAAGCGAGGGAGTAAGTGATAGGTAAAGTGGAAGAGAGAAGGAGGGAGGGGGGGGGGGTTCTAGATAAAGTGAGGGCGAGAGAGGTGTTACCTTGTCAGTGAGGATGAAAGCGTTGACGATGTCGAGGACCTCCTCATGAGCCCCTGGTAGATACGCCCCCACCTTTCTCACCTGCCACTCCTCACCTGGACACACACACACACACACACACACACACACACACACGGAATCACTCAGCTAGGTAGGTGTGTGCGCACGTCTGTGTATGATAGCGATACATCTGCTACTTGTGTACATACATTATATATACAATAAAAAAAATATTAAATACAGTATATATGTGTCTCACCAGTGACCCTGCGGACTCCGCCCCTGTCCACGCCCTCCTTGCGCGCTCGGAGGCGGATGGCCTGGTTCTCTCTGATCACCGTGGCCTTGATGGTTTCCAGCACCGCCACCTCCTTTCTGGGGATGTACGTCCCTATGGTTGGGGGTGGGCAGAGGTTAGGGGTCAGGGGTTAAAGAAGCATTATTAGGCAACCAGGCTGTGTTTAGAATCGGGTACTACATACCGTTTGGAATATACTATGTTTCTTGCATACTACTTTCTTCTACTACTTGTTTTTTTGGACTTTGATTATATTGGTATTG
Source organism: Oncorhynchus mykiss (assembly GCF_013265735.2). Lineage (NCBI taxonomy): Eukaryota > Metazoa > Chordata > Actinopteri > Salmoniformes > Salmonidae > Oncorhynchus > Oncorhynchus mykiss. Next base: position 62,049,685 of record NC_048576.1, read on the forward strand.
TACTGCACTGTTGAGAGCTCTCAATAATGTATTTCACTGCACCTTTTACACCTGCTGTAAACTGTGCACGTGATGAATCAAATTGGATTTGACTTCACCAAGTTAAATTAGAAACAAATTGAAAGAGCACTAGCTATCTCGTTAAAACAATGCTCTGATTTGGTCCAAAAAATATATGCATTGATCAATGTCAATATGACCACTGTAAGGACCCAAGGAAAGTTGTAATGGATGTGTTAGGAGTTGAACCCAGAGAACTCACCTGGCCCTTCAAACAGCCACTCATCTCCGGCAACCCTCTTCTCTCCTCCCGCGTCCTCAAAGTCCAGCAAAGCCTGCAGGCGCAGAGCAGTGTCTGGGTAGACGATCTGCAGTGCTGTCATGTTCTGGGAGTGGGTGGGGATAGAGGAAAAAAACATAATTGCTTTAACTCTCCAAACTTCTAATGCCTATGCTTTAACTCTGCAGGCTAACACAGTTGTGGCATGCAGGAGAACGGGGCTAGCACCCAGGTCCCAGACAGTTATATTATCTATCCAAGTGAATGCCTACGCTTTAGCTCAATGGGATCATAATGGAGGGGTTTCAGTGAACCACACTTGTGTGCTGAGTAACCTCTGCTCGGACACCTGAAGACTTGCATTAGCACCCTGCACTGCTAACACCTAGGCTTTAGCGCTGACGTCTAACAGACAGACAGTACCTGCTGGATCTCCTCTCCGGGGTAGAGGGGGAAAGGGTCCTGGGTGAGCCGGATCTCCAGGTCAGCATGGCGAAGCTTGGCCTGTCCCGATTGGTCGAAGAGCACCTGTCCGTTGTCGTCGCGAGCGACGGGGTTGAGCACCACGCAGTAGTGGCGAGGAGGGACCATGGTCATTCGCGCGGGGGAGAACAGCACTCTGGGAAGGAGGGGACGATACAGTCACCTAGTGACTGACACACTAATCTACACCGATTCTGTACATCAAATTGTATTTGTTACATGAGCCCGAATATAACAGGTACCTTACAGTGAAATGCTTACTTACAGCCCTTAACCAACAATGTTTTAAAGAAAAATAGGTGTTAAGTAAAAAAATAGATAAGTAAAAAAATTACAAATAACTAATAATTAAAGGGCAGCAGTAAAATAACAGTAGCGAGGCTATATACAGGGGTACCGGTACAGAGTCAATGTGCGGGGGCACCGGTATTGAGGTAATATGCACATGAATGTATAGTTAAAGTGACTACGCATAGATAATAAACAGAGTAGCAAGCAGCAGAAAAGGGGGGGGGGTGCAAATAGTCTGGGAAGCCATTTGATTGGCTGTTGAGGAGTCATCCAGGACCTCTATACCGGGGGGGGGGGGGGGGGGGAGTAAAAGCTGTCTAGAAGCCTCTTGGACCTAGACTTGGCACTCCGGTACCGCTTGCCGTGTGGTAGCAGAGAGAACAGTCTATGGCTAGGGTGGCTGGAGTCTGACAATTTTTAGGGCCTTCCTCTGACACCGCCTGGTATAGAGGTCCTGGATGGCAGGAAGCTTGGCCCCAGTGATGTACTGGGTGGTACGCACTGTCCTCTGTAGTGCCTTGCGGTCGGAGGCCAAGCAGTTGCTATACCAGGTAGTGATGCAATCAGTCAGGATGCTCTTGATGGTGCAGCTGTAGAACTTAGGGATCTGAAAACCCATGCCAAATCTTTTCAGTCTCCTAAGGGCGAATAGGCTTTGTTGTGCCCTCTTCATGACTGTCTTGGTGTGTTTGGACCATGATAGTTTGTTGGTGATGTGGACACCAAGGAACTTGAAGCTCTCAACCTGCTCCACTACAGCCCCATCAATGAGAATGGGGGCGTGTTCGGCCCTCCTTTTCCTGTAGTCCACAATCATCTCCTTTGTCTTGATCACATGAAGGGAGAGGTTGTTATCCTGGCACTACATGGCCAGGTCTCTGTCTCATCGTTGTCGGTGATCAGGCCTACCACTGTTGTGTCATCAGCAAACTTAATGATGGTGTTGGAGTCGTGCCTGGCCATGCAGTCATGAGTGAACAGGGAGTAAAGGAGGGGACTGAGCATGTACCCCTGAGGGGCCCCCATGTTGAGGATCAGCATGGCAGATGTGTTGTTACCTACCCTTAAGCAGCATGTCAGGAAGTACAGGATCCAGTTACAGAGGGAGGTGTTTAGTCCCAGGATCATTAGCTTAGTGATGAGCTTTGAGGGCACTATGGTGTTGAACGCTGAGCTGTAGTCAATGAATAGCATTCTTACGTAGGTGTTCCTTTTGTCCAAGTGTGAAAGGGCAGTGTGGAGTGCAATAAAGATTGCATCATCTCTGGATCTGTTGGGGCGGTATGCAAATTTGAGTGGGTCTAGGGTTTCTGGGATAATTGTGTTGATGTGAGCCATGACCAGCACTTCATGACTACAGACGTGAGTACTACGGGTTGGTAGTCATTTTGGCAGGTTACCTTAGTGTTCTTGGGCACAGGGACTATGGTGGTCTGCTTGAAGCATGTTGGTATTACAGACTCAATCAGGGACAGGTTGAAAATGTCAGTGAAGACATTTTCCAGTTGGTCAACAACCTGCTCGGACTACACGTCCTGGTAATCCGTCTGGCCCAGCGGCCTTGTGAATGTTGACCTGTTTAAAGGTCTTTCATCGGCTACGGAGAGTGTGATCACACAGTCGTCCAGAACTGAGTGTAAACGTGTTTGTACAAGGCATATGTTGACTAACCTAAACCTGTAAAGAAACACCTAAAACGTGCCATTACAAACTTGATAGTTGGTAACTTTCGAAATGTGTGCTGTCAAATAGTGTGTGATGCTGTAACCACAGAGAGAAATGGCTTGTTTGGCATCAGGAGGCTTAGAAGAAACTGAAAACAAACAATCGCACTAGTAATTAGGAAACTACATGCAGACCTTATCAGATAAACACACACACACACACTTCCTCACTTCTCATTGTTCTGTCTGATGTAGGTGAGTGGTCCTATCTCCACACGGGCGATATTGGTGTTTTGGTCAAGGACATGGATGTAGTGGTGGGGCGGAATACGAATGATTGACACATCCGCATGCCCCACAAATTCCACACCGCCTCTGCTCCCGCCATTCTTGGATGTCATCTGGAACGGCCGGGGTGGAAAGAGTTAACAGGGGTCTATTCAGTGATGTGAAACGTACCACAATATAATGAAATAGAGCTGACACAATTTCCTATTCTGACAGATAGACAAGATATAGATTATAGAACAGATATATGATTATCTGAAAGGTTCTGTAATGTTATGTCCTCCAGAACAGGCCCCTTGAAGTAGCCATTTTTACAAGACTTTTACTTCACTACATTCCTAAAGAAAATAATGTACTTCTTACAGTGCCTTGCGAAAGTATTCGGCCCCCTTGAACTTTGCGACCTTTTGCCACATTTCAGGCTTCAAACATAAAGATATAAAACTGTATTTTTTTGTGAAGAATCAACAACAAGTGGGACACAATCATGAAGTGGAACGACATTTATTGGATATTTCAAACTTTTTTAACAGATCAAAAACTGAAAAATTGGGCGTGCAAAATTATTCATCCCCCTTAAGTTAATACTTTGTAGCGCCACCTTTTGATGCGATTACAGCTGTAAGTCGCTTGGGGTATGTCTATCAGTTTTGCACATCGAGAGACCGAAATTTTTTCCCATTCCTCCTTGCAAAACAGCTCGAGCTCAGTGAGGTTGGATGGAGAGCATTTGTGAACAGCAGTTTTCAGTTCTTTCCACAGATTCTCGATTGGATTTAGGTCTGGACTTTGACTTGGCCATTCTAACACCTGGATATGTTTATTTATGAACCATTCCATTGTAGATTTTGCTTTATGTTTTGGATCATTGTCTTGTTGGAAGACAAATCTCTGTCCCAGTCTCAGGTCTTTTGCAGACTCCATCAGGTTTTCTTCCAGAATGGTCCTGTATTTGGCTCCATCCATCTTCCCATCAATTTTAACCATCTTCCATGTCCCTGCTGAAGAAAAGCAGGCCCAAACCATGATGCTGCCACCACAATGTTTGACAGTGGGGATGGTGTGTTCAGCTGTGTTGCTTTTACGCCAAACATAACGTTTTGCATTGTTGCCAAAAAGTTACATTTTGGTTTCATCTGACCAGAGAACCTTCTTCCACATGTTTGGTGTGTCTCCCAGGTGGCTTGTGGCAAACTTCAAACAACACTTTTTATGGATATCTTTAAGAAATGGCTTTCTTCTTGCCACTCTTCCATAAAGGCCAGATTTGTGCAATATACGACTGATTGTTGTCCTATGGACAGAGTCTCCCACCTCAGCTGTAGATCTCTGCAGTTCATCCAGAGTGATCATGGGCCTCTTGGCTGCATCTCTGATCAGTCTTCTCCTTGTATGAGCTGAAAGTTTAGAGGGACGGCCAGGTCTTGGTAGATTTGCAGTGGTCTGATACTCCTTCCATTTCAATATTATCGCTTGCACAGTGCTCCTTGGGATGTTTAAAGCTTGGGAAATCTTTTTGTATCCAAATCCGGCTTTAAACTTATTCACAACAGTATCTCGGACCTGCCTGGTGTGTTCCTTGTTCTTCATGATGCTCTCTGCGCTTTTAACGGACCTCTGAGACTATCACAGTGCAGGTGCATTTATACGGAGACTTGATTACACACAGGTGGATTGTATTTATCATCATTAGTAATTTAGGTCAACATTGGATCATTCAGAGATCCTCACTGAACTTCTGGAGAGAGTTTGCTGCACTGAAAGTAAAGGGGCTGAATAATTTTGCACGCCCAATGTTTCAGTTTTTGATTTGTTAAAAAAGTTTGAAATATCCAATAAATGTCATTCCACTTCATGATTGTGTCCCACTTGTTGATTCTTCACAAAAAAATACAGTTTTATATCTTTATGTTTGAAGCCTGAAATGTGGCAAAAGGTCGCAAAGTTCAAGGGGGCCGAATACTTTCGCAAGGCACTGTACATCATACATTTTCCCCTGACACTTTCTGAATGCTTTAGCATGCCAGGAAAATTGTCCAATTCACACACTTATCAAGAGAACATCCCTGGTCATCCCTACTGCCTCTGATCTGGTGGACTCTGTTTGTAAATGATGTTGGAGTCTGCCCCTGGTGTCCAAAAACCTAACATTATAATAAAATGCTGCAGTCTGGTTTGCTTAATATGGAATTTGAAATCATTTATACTTTTACTTAAGTATATTTGAGCAATTACCTTTACTGTTGACACTTAAGTATATTTAAAACCAAATACTTTAAAACTTTTACTCAAGTAGTATTTTACTGGGTGATTTTCACTTTTACTTGAATAACTGTCTATGAAGGTATCTTTATTTTTACTCAAGTGTGACAATTGGGTACTTTTTCCACCACTGTCTGCGTTTAGGGAATTACTATTTATACTAGAGTGTATGCTATAACTCAAGAGAAAATGATTCCCATTGGACAGTGTTCTTTAACCGTCATGATCATACATTTGTTGGAACGCTCCTGAATTGTGAGAGCAAATACACCTGACGATAACACTACTGGGGCAACTGAAGCAAACTGGATGGGCCAGGTAATAGGGCTTGACAGAACAAAAGTAAGTACGGGTCTCTTTATACGAGGCAAAACTATGGACACTCCCACCAGGTACACACATCTGTGCCAAACACATGACAAATCGGTCATATAGACACACACCTTTCAAACTGGCACGCCCAAAACTATTGCTATTTCACTGTACAGTGCCTCCACCCACTCAAGAACTATCAAGCAAGAGGGACAGACAGTACACATAGCTCATGTACTATAGCGTCTACATTGAGCTCATGAGGTGCGCGCTGTGTACTGTACTAGGTGTGAAGGGACAGTAACCATCGTCACCCACACCATCTCACAGAAACAATCCCATCCATGACACCAAAAGCACATATGGTATACAACAAAATGTCAAGTGCTTTAATTTGTGTGTGTGTGTGTGGGGGGGTGCACATATATTTTCAGACAGCAGTGGATGCATAAATTTGGTCCTGATTTCAAATTGCAATGATCAGTCATGCTTTTGGTCTTAAACTCATCTGGCATGTGAAGTTTGTTGTCTCCACAGCAACTTGTTTTGCATTGATAATGCTCTGTGTTCTAGAGGCAGAAATGCAGATGTAAGTGTGCAAGTGTCTACAAAATAAAATCTCCCCTTTTCAACTTGGGTCAAATCTAAGCCTGACATATCAACTTCCGTAGAAGAGATAGCTTGCCCTACATTGAACACAGTGGAAAATAAAATGTTGCAGAATGAGTCAAAGAGCATAACGTTAATCTCTGCTGCTTAGAGGGAGAGAGGAACCCCATAGATAAAGCATTTACAATCAGTGGTGTAAGAGATATGGACATGATAGTTTATTTGAGTGGGTAAAGTGCATCTGTTTTGCGGTTAGTTCCGTACCAGGTGATATAGGTGTTTCCCTTACAGAATTAGGAAATAGCACACAAAGCATTATTGTAAGGGCTAGTTCTAATACTTTAACAGTACATTATTCCGTCCTCAAATTCATCTTAAGGCTAAGTTTATCGATGAACATAGCCTTAATAAGATATTTTTGGGAAACCGGACACTGTGTATCCCTTTCAATGCTGTGACCAGTCAACTCCAAGGAAGTATGACGCATTTTCATTTGGAAGTTATGTTCTAGGCGTTTTATTAGCAACTTTTGAAATGTCTTGAGAACAGATTCCAAAAGTTCAGAATGTAAATGTAAGCTTAAAGCTTAACCAAGTTGAGATGTAAATGTTATTTTTTAAACTGAAAGCGCATTCTGTTTCACAAACACAAGTTGTAGAAGTTTCCTTTTCCAGTACTAGAGCATGCACTTTATTTATCTAACTAGGCAAGTCAGTTAAGAACAAATTTACAATGCCGGCCTACCCCGGCCATACCCTAACCCCGCGACCCAATGGGACTCCCAATCACGGCCGGTTATGATATAGCCCAGGCTCGAACCTGGGTCTGTAGTGACGCCTCTAACACTGAGATACGGTGCGCCACACGGCAGAACGGCTACTAACTAATCTAGAGTAGCTATGAGAGTTTCTTACCATTGTTGAATAATTGAGGAGATTCTCCACTTCTCCTAGCTTGGCAAACGTCTGTAGCCAGATGGTCTGTTTTTTTTAACAACTTTATTTGCGCGTATGTGTGTTTTGAGTGGGTGGGCGTGCCTGGCTAGGCTATGCAGAAGAGGCGTCACTAGTTACCACAGACACAAAGTCATAAACCCCGCCTATTTCTAGAATTTCTCTTCTTTAAAATGTGATTTTTAACCTAACCTTAACCACACTGCCAACCTCATGCACAAGACGAACCTTAAAATAAGACCAAAAAGCACTTACTTTCAAAATAATTTACGATATAAACCATTTTTACTTTGAGGCAGGGCTATCTAGTGGAAACCATGCGTAAGCAATCCCGGAAAAACGATTACAAGTAACGTGATTTACTGGACGACTGCTGTTATGTAGATATTCATAAATGTACTAGATACGCTTGATAGTACGAAAACCATTGTAGTATCTAGTTACTTTGCTCTAGGAGCCTATTGACGCAGTACTGACAAATGTTTTTAAAACATTTTTTATAATAAATGCTACGTTCAGGTGCCAGTCGGAACTAGGAAACTTAAAAATGTCCGACTGATGAACGCGGTACGTGTATAACTTCAGACAGTTAACAAGTCTGAAATATCCGAATTTCCAAGTTCCGACTGGTACATGAACGCGGCATAACCCTGTGGTAGGCTACCATAACTCGATTTCTTTCACGTCATCAGTCCCGAACACACCGACTGCGTCATTGCATCAATGCTGCATAACATTATGCACAGCTAAGCGACTATACTGATGCAGGTATCTTTTGCAGACGGTTGGACACATGGAGGAGAGAATCATGTAAGCAGTATCCTCAAAACGATGTATTTTTGACACAACTGCTGACAGCTACTGGGACATAAACACAAAAAAATTCTGCTTGGAGACAAGTGTCCACGATAGTAGTATTGCCAGGTCAGTTTAGTAGTGAGCTTGTGCTAGATGTGACTAGTTATCCTAACCTAGCCAATGAGGTGTGTGTGTGAAAGAAATAGCCATATAAATTATGCTAGTTACTACCCCTGATAACTTGCCCAAATGATAATGTTTGAAAGAGTGTGAGTGTGTATGTCAGATAAATAGTAATAGAAATGGTAGATACTACTGTACCCCTGATAATTTGTGTGTCTATGTGTACAGTAGGTAGTAGACAACGGACCTGATCGGACAGCTCAGAGCCTCTGCTCTTTTCTGTCCATAAGAAACAATTGGATTAGTGGAAGAGGCAGGGCAGGCCAGGAACAAGGAAGAAGGGTGTGGTCAGCATGGCATCACCCGAGGCTGAATGCCCTAAGGTTTTTATCAGAACGGTTAGTTTCGCCTTTTTGCTTTTCCCGACATGAATTCGTGGTGTTTTGTTTTAAAAATAGAGGTAAAAAAATAAAAATAAAAAATAAATAAGAGGAGAAAAAAGAGGAATAAAAGAGGGATAAAAGGACTTCATTAAAATTGTAGCTCACGGGTGACATGTCCATGATGGCTATCTAAAAACCAAAGTAATGCTAGGTGATGGTTTGGCTTATCATGTTCATGTCTATGTAGAAGAAGACTGTAGGAGGAAGTGGAGAGGACTCAGGGACAGGCATCAGAGAGAGAAGGACAGAGAAAGAGAAGAGGTCTGGGTCAGCAGCTTCAGGGTCAGCAGCCTTGGCGCTTCTGCCACATTCTTTCTTTTCTGGATCCATTTATTGTGCCTCGGGCAACGAGTGGCAATTTTACAGCCAGACCCTTTACGTCCTCCTCCAGTGTGGGCGCCACTGGTGCATCAAGGCCCTCAACGTAATTTACAAGTGAGACCACCCTCCTCCACCGGAGCAGCGAGACCCTCTACAACGTCTACATCATCGTTCATCTCTGCTGTGTGGTGGTGCAGCGAGACCCTCTACAACGTCTACATCATCGTTCATCTCTGCTGTGTGGTGGTGCAGCGAGACCCTCTACAACGTCTACATCATCGTTCATCTCTGCTGTGTGGTGGTGCAGCGAGACCCTCTACAACGTCTACATCATCGTTCATCTCTGCTGTGTGGTGGTGCAGCGAGACCCTCTACAACGTCTACATCATCGTTCATCTCTGCTGTGTGGTGGTGCAGCGAGACCCTCTACAACGTCTACATCATCGTTCATCTCTGCTGTGTGGTGGTGCAGCGAGACCCTCTACAACGTCTACATCATCGTTCATCTCTGCTGTGTGGTGGTGCAGCGAGACCCTCTACAACGTCTACATCATCGTTCATCTCTGCTGTGTGGTGGTGCAGCGAGACCCTCTACAACGTCTACATCATCGTTCATCTCTGCTGTGTGACCGGTGGTGGTGCAGCCATGGAAGAGGATGAAATGGAGGAAGCACCTCTGGATCTGAGATTGTGACCCTCGAGGAATCAAGGAAATGCAATTGAAATTTTCCAACTGTCCTTGTTCCGCTTACTATGTCCTGTCCTTGTTAGTAGTTTCTCAATACATAGGATAGCATTCATTGTTAGTTGTACATAGATTGCAGGAAAATTGACTGAATTGACACTGACACACCAGAGAATTTTGATGCGCTCGTTTTTTTTTTTTACAAGACTAAAGGTGAAATGTGTGTTTACCTGTATTGTGGCTACACATTCACTCTTAGTTTTTTTCAGACTCGCACACACACCTCTCCTCCACTCTTCTGTGTACCTCAGATCTCCAGTGCCCTGCCCTCTCTCTCTTTATGGTCATATCTGAAGTTCCCCTACTACGTCTAGGCTTTATGAGTAGTCCCTGTATCGGTCTGCAGTTGTACCAAAAATACATGCTCTTGCTGTTCTCTTACAGATTACAGGCTACACATTAATTTTAGTATTTTCACACGCACACACACATTTTCAATAGTTTTTATTTTTTTACAACACACATACCTGTCATGTTCTTTCCTGTACTTGAATACTTATTAATTCTAATGTTTTCATAGTCAGTTTCATGTGTTTATTCATATCTAATGTAGACTTAATCTGTTTATTTCTTCCCTACATCTTTGCAGATCTAAGACAAGATGAAAGTAAAAACATTCTCTTCCCAATAGTTTTTTTCCCCACCTGCATTTTGTCAGACCAGTGAAGATGGTGGTAAACTACTATTGGTATGGACCCTAGGTTACCTTTTCCCATTGTTATCATACTAACTGTATGTCGTATAACCTTAGAGGTCCTGCTCACCTGATGTTAATGGGAGAGGGAAGGGTTTAAGGTGTGGTCTTTACTCCCAAATTTCACTTAAACATAACTTCCAAATGAAGAGAGACAAGGAGACATAAAATAATCTGTGGGGGGGGGGGGGGGGGGGGGGAATACAATGGTGGATGGTTATTAAAATAACCTTGGTGTTAGGGGGCTTTTAAAAGAGCCGTTTCACTCCAAGGCATGCTGCCATGGGACTTCACCTGCTGGCGATGAGAAGTAGGTGGTCAGCTTCTCTCACCTGGAGCGCCTGTCTGGGGCGTTGTTGGTTGTTGGTGACATCAGGAAGGTGACCATTTGGCGTGCCAGTCTCCATCCGGAACGGGACCTGGAATGACCAATACAGGTCGTTGTGGAGAACTTCACGCAGGCATCGACATTTTAGGGACTGAGACCAAGCACGCCGATACATTCTCCACCGGGCTGCCAGAATCCCAAAGGCGCATTCAAAAACGAACCTTGCTCCGAATACGGATTTTAAACCAACTCTGGGAAAAGCTATAGTCCTAATGAACATTCTATAAAAGTACATCTCATGTCACATAGGGTATATTAACTAGCTAGGTTGCACGTAAAAGATATCTAATATCAATCAATTACGGTATCAAAGAGTTTAAAAATCCACTAGAATGTAGCTTACAGGAGACACATCGCCAGAAGTTCAACTGGGCTAATGGACCCCGGTAGTTGGTATCCATCCGGGCGATCCTGGCTCCAACCATCTGGAGCAGGTGATCGCTTCGGTCCAGACGAAAGTAACTTCTAAATTCCTCTCGAAATTGTCGAAGCTCTTGAATGAGACGGTGGAACTCACCTGCATGCTTTCGGAACTTCAACCACCTCTGGACCCACACAGACATGCGCTTTCGGCGGGGTTGGTCCCAGCCCAACAGCGCGATCAAAACCACCTTCCTCAACGTTGGCCTCATTGTTGGAAGAGCCTCTCTCTGCTATCTTGACTATTATTGCATTTCGCTATTTTGGAGGGAAATTATATTATAGGCTCTCACAATACCTTTTCAGATGTCATCGAATAAATAATAAAACACAATGTAAAGAAATGATACAATCTAATGTTTTTATAATGTAATCTCAGTTTTTACTGGATATGTGTGCAACAAAAATTCAACATTCACAATTTGCTACTTCCTGTCAAGTTTACCGTACAATTTGATGCACCTGCACCACACAGAACGCTCTGCAACTGCCTCTCCAACGCAATGCTGCAAGGCAAACGCAGCGTTCCATTGGAAATGAATGTACTTCTGGTGTACTAAAACGCAATGTGTTCGAAGCGTAAGGCACTGCACCTCAGTGCTAGAGGCGTCACTACAGACCTTGGTTTGATTCCAGGCTGTATCACAACCGGCCGTGATTGGAAGTCCCACAGGGCAGCATCCGGGTTAGGGTTTGGCCAGGGTAGACCGTCATTGTAAATAAGAACTGACTTGCCTAGTTAAATAAAAAACATCCAATAAAATCTCAATGTTATCAAAAACAAAAGAGCTTCATCAAAAAACAATTATTGAAAATACCAAAAAAAATATCAAAATATGTAGCAACACATTTACAGGAGGTATTTTCTTAGGCTGCTACTTAGGCAACTATGTAATTGTGTGATGATACCAAATATGTATATAAACCCTGGATTTCTAATGCTATGATTTCTAGATGCTTTGAAGCCATTGATTGGCCATATTGGCACTCCTCAGAAAAGCAGTCCTCCATAGGAATGAATGGAATTATACAGTATTTCATGTTTAATGGTTCAAAGACATATAAGTATTTTTTGTTGAAGTGGGGACAGTAAAATTAGAACTTCCAAAATGTATACTTTAAGGAAGAATAAAAAGATTTAGCTCACATAATGTAATTTAAAAAAAACAAATGTAGATATTAGTAAATGCATTTTGATAGCTTCCAAAATATTATTACAACAGTGGGGGAGTGCAAAGATGGAGGCGTGGTGGCGTCAAAACAGCGCCCCCTGTCTGTCATCTAGTGTATATATAAATCATTGGATGATACCGTATGTGTGAGATAATGGTGGCTCAGATAGTTTGTTCAGTCGGCGTCTCCCATAGCAAAGGGACACATTTCAAGGCCCACTTAATCCAGTTTGTTTAAATATCTGGCCTTTTCAGCAGCTTCCAGACTATTTATATAAGAAGCCAAGTATTGTGTTGGCAGTATCATGTTATGGGTATACTTGTCATGGGCAGGGACTGGGGAGTTTGCCAGGATCAAAATAAATATGAAAGGAGCAAAGGCCAGGTAAAAAGTTAGAGGAAAACTGCCTCAGTCTTCTGAAAACCTAAACCTGGGATAGAGGTTTATTTTTCAGCGAGACAATATCACAAAATGTAATGCCAAATACACACCAGAATTGCTTTCCAAGAGGTGTTTAGTGTTCCTGAGTGGTCTAGTCTCAGTCCTGCTTTAAAAAAAATCAGAGGGGTTTAAATAAAGCTGCCCATCAATGATGCCCAACCAAATTTACTGAGCCTGAGCAAATCTGACCAAAAATATGGATATACTATGCCCTAAGAGTTGTGCAAAGTTGGTCAAATCTTAATGAAAATGATTCACAGCTGTAATGGCTGCCAAAGGTGCTTCCACCAAGTATTACCTCAGGGGGATGGAGAGTTATTACTTCTTAATTTGGAAAATGTTCTATAACTTTCTTTCACTTTGAATATCTGGAGTAGGTTGTGTAGAATTGTAGAACACAATCTAATTGAATCCCTTTTTAGATTGGATTTTGAGACAGCAAAACGAGAAAGAAGTTCAAGGGGGTCTATTGGCACTGTGCACAATTCTCCACAATCTAATGTTATATTTCTATCTGCTAAAAGGAATTAGTCTATGTTCAACTAAAATACAATATATTTATAGTATATTTTCCATTTATAGAATCCCACTCCAGTTTCAGACTAGCCTACCCTCAAATTGAGCTATAATAAAAATGAAATCCTTCTTTTCTAAATATAGGTACAGACATGACATGCATTTCAGACAGTATTGGCTGTATTTCACAAGCAGCAGTAGTCCTACTTTGACCCTAGTGAAACTGAATTGCAGAGCCCTGGGTACATGCTCATAAAGCGTCTCAAAGAAAGTGCTGATCTTTAGCTTTTGAGATCCTAGATCAGCACTCTTACTCTATGAATGTGGGCCATGGACAGTAGCAAGTATACCCAACTGCAGTCTTGAGAGAATTGATCAAGGAATACCATTTCAATTGATATCATGGTTCAAAGTATAGTGATTCTTGAAGGAAATAAACAGACTCCAGGAATCTCCTTTATGCACAAACAATGGGGGGCGATTTTATTGGTCAATCTGGGGCAAGTAAAGCAAAACTTCGCTCAAAGTTCTTCACCACGATGAGACTGGTGCTTCTTTTCAAAAGCAGTGCAGTGGTGCTAGAATGGTAGATTCCTGATGTCATGTTGGTAGTCAGAGCAGAAGAGGAGAGCAGAGTATATGTCAGCCAACAGAACAGTTCTGCGTCCGAAACAGCACCACGGTGTTCCCTACATACTGTAGTGCACTACTTTTAACAAGGCCCTGGTCAAAAGTAGTGCACGATGTAGGGAACAGGTTGTCATTTCAGATACAGACTGGAGTTTACACAGTAGAGCCCACAGTTAGTCAGGCAGCAGTCAACAAACCCATACGTACAGGATATATATCATTTATACATGTATTCGTATGTACATTCAAACCCATTCAATAAATAGAGACACATTCAAATAAATAAAAAAAATAAACAAACAATATGGAAGATTTTTGTTGTTGTAATACTTTACATGACAGAGGACATGTAAACTGGTAAAATTAATGACGTTTTCGTTTGGGAGTTAACACTTCCCAGTGAGCAAAATTGGTGGAAAGACATTATTTTGCTCATAGGGTTTAACATGAAGGCATCATTTATAATAGACTAGAGGGGGTCAGTTGCAACAGTAGACATTAGAAGAAGATACCGTTTTGGCTTAAATCGTCACCATCCTTGTCTTTTAACTCCAACGCCTCTCACTCAAAGCATATCTTCTGGAACTAAACTTTGCCATCTGGTGCAAATTATATTTAGTGGCAGTTTCAGCGACCTCTTTCAGTCAGATGAGGAACACTGCTTTTACATTTCAATCACGATGTCAAGCTGAACTTCGACCCTAATCTTCGTTACAACTGACATTTGTGAACATATAATTCATTTTTGAGGAATGATATTTGATTTGTATGATCAACTCCACAGTTTATATCCCTTGCCGGAGGCTTAGGGGTCTACTTTTTTTGCATGGAAAAGAATGTTGATCATACAATTTGCCAATGTACCTTTAAAATCAGTTATAAAGCATGAAAAAATAAAATAAAATATCTATCATAAAACATTTCAAAATGTTAAAATCGAGTAGCTGATTTGGTTCTGGGTGCGGAGATGAATAAGTCCTCCAATAAGCCATTTTAAACAGTACCATAACTGACCATTGTAAATAGTAACTAAGTTAAGAGTTACAGTGTTCCCAGGTTAATATTGGCCAATGGTCAAAAAAGCCATTCTCTCATTCCTTATCATGCAGCAGAAAACAGCCCGATGCAATTAAGTATAGTCCAGCGTATTATACAGTAGTCCCTCTATCTGTTCACTTTTCTTCCATGTACCGGTAGAGAGATCTGGGACCAGGCTAGTCGAGTCCCAATGTCAACCAACTCCAAGTCACAACCCAAGGCAGTGGTCAAGTGTTCAAGGTCTGTTCACCTTTGGGATTGAGCTTCAAGGACCACATTTCAACCCTCTTGACTTAGGCTTCGTCCCAAATGGCGTTCAAGACCCAACCTGAGTTACATCGGTGCCATTGCACGCTGTCAACATGAGTAAACGGCGCCAAAACTGAATTAAAATCACAAGTAAAACAAAATAGTGGTTGAAATAGTGGTGAAAAATGAGAACTTGGAACCTGTGTTTGCCCCTCCCAATCCAACCTTATCAGTCCCTTCTTTCAGTGCATTGTCCATGTGTTTCTTTTTCGGTCCTATCGCACAAATCCCTCAATGCATAAAAGAGAGTACCAGCTGCCAGTGAAATCTACTTCAAATTCCGCTCATGCCGTTGAACACACTACACCAACTTACTTTCTCGAAATCCTTCATAATACTGCTTTAGTTAATCTAGGAATCCCTTACATCAGCAGACTGTAGAAAGCCTGGAGGATGAACGCCTGTAGAATGCATCTAGATTCTAAAATGTGGTTACCTTGTTTAGCGTGCAGGCGACCTTATTCCACAACAGCCTTCCCTAACATTACAGACCCATGGTGATGATGGCAGTGTTCCTGATCATTATATTATGTTGATGGGGGGGGGGGGGGGGGGGGGGTCTGAGACATTAAAACACCTCTCCAAGCATTGCAAAGATCTGCTAAACTGCACAGGCCCACTCAGTCGTGTATTGAAGACTGCCTTCCAGCGTTAATCAACTTGGATGGCTGACTGGGACAGCGTAGCTGCATCATTGTCCCATTCGAGTCTACTACTCCCCCCTTCTCTCCCCCTCTATGAGTCTCTCCAACATTCAATCTCTCTCTCTCTCCCTCTCCTCTTTTGATTGAAGTGGGGAGTGAGTACAAGAGGAAAATCACAACACATAAATAAAAAAAAACGATCAACATTAATAAATAAATAAAATGCTTTGAATGAGAGCAATATAAAAACCTAAAATGACATTTACTCACCAACTGTTATAAACCCCCATTCCCCTCCTCCCACATTCGTTGTCTAAACAGGAGAAAAGGGAGAAGGACCATTTCAGAGGGGAGAGAAGGCTGAACGAAGCGATACCAGAGGCGCTGTTTGCGTGTCCATCTGTCATGTCAAGACAAGACCCGCTCAAATGGATC
Source organism: Oncorhynchus mykiss (assembly GCF_013265735.2). Taxonomy (NCBI): domain Eukaryota; kingdom Metazoa; phylum Chordata; class Actinopteri; order Salmoniformes; family Salmonidae; genus Oncorhynchus; species Oncorhynchus mykiss. The sequence goes on from NC_048576.1 coordinate 62,065,945, forward strand.
CCGAGTGGATCATCTTGGTGGACAAATAATACAGGACCGGGATCACAAGTTGAAATACTGGTATTGTCTTTGTCCCCTTTTTTGCAGCCACCAAAATCAACTGGTCACCAAATAATAATTTACTACACATTTCTATACATTAATATTCATTTTGTATCCTTCCCTAAATCTTGAACAGCAGTTGAATCTCTTTCAAGAGAATAATACTTTATCTATTCCTTTAACTCAAATAAGATGATCACTCTTGCTTAATCCGCCTGTATTATTTTCTGTATCACTCGATCACTATTGCTCGTCAATGTGTTCTCTCATCCTTTTGCTTTTCAATCCATTCAACCCCCCCCATTCAGTTTGAAATCAGTGTGTACAGACACGTAATATTGAAATACTTGCCCTTTCACAAGTCTTTCTGTCTATGCTTCCATTTCTCTCCCTTATTAATTTCTTTCTTTCTTCACCCTCTCCTCTTTCAATCTGTCTCTCTCTTCTTCCAGAGGTCTATGTAACTCTAAAGGGACAATGGAGGGAGGGAGAGAGTGGTAGAGGATGAGAAACAATCTCTCTCTCCCTCCCTCTCTCCTAGGTTAGTGTCATTGCAATACAGTACAATAGATTCCCTTGACAGACCTCGGTCTTCCCTCCCCCGGCCTGGTCTGGCTGGCCCCGTCCCCACGGTGATCTCTCTTCCTCTCCATCTCTGCCTCCCTCTTTCTTTCTCAGTGCGTGTCAGTCTCTCTGTCTGCCTGGTGGGGGACGGGACTGTAGCCGTTGGCTGGGGGAGGTAAAGGGGCTCCCTGGCCGGGGTAGCAGCCCCCATCTTGCTTGTTGAGTGCAGCCGGGGGTCGGGAGCGCGAGGCCCCGGTGAAGAGGCGGAAGGCGCCCCTGCAGATGAGGGTGAACCAGTAGACCTGTGGGGCCATGAGACAGAAGGCCCCCACGTTGTACTGCCAGGGAGCCCCAAAGGGCACTGTGTAGAGGGGGATGGAGGCATACCTGCAACAGGAGGAGGAGGAGGAATGAGGGTTAATGCTCACTTAAATGTTGCTAGTTAACAAGCTTACCCAGATTTTTAAATGTACTTAGTGCAAACTTGTTCATTTGAACAAGTTCTAAAACAAGACACCTTGTCTCAAGATTAGCTATTTATTTATTTATTTTACCTTTAGTTAACTAGGCTAGTCAGTTAAGAACAAATTATTATTTTCAATGACGGACTAGGGTTAACTGCAGAAATCTGGGTAATTCCAAAGGGTTCACAAACTTTTTCTTGCAATTGTATGTATGTATTTTTTGCTACTGCTCGACTAAAGAGATCTCGGTAGACCAACAGCCTATCAACCAAACAATCGACCAGTCGACTAAATGGGGTCAGCCCTAAAAAATAAAATAAAATAACACCATTTTCATTACTGAATTTATAATGGTTGGTGATGGTTTGCGACAATCTGGGACCGTCACGTGATGTCCTGACGGCTGGTAAAACAAACGCCTTACAAATGTCTTAACATGGTCTTGGTAGATAGTGTGGTCTACAGTTTATCATGAGGTACTCTACCCTCAGGTGAGCAATACCTCGAGACTTGTTAATATTAGACATTGCGTAACAGCCGTTATTGAGAAATAGACACACACCCCCACCCCTCTTCTTATCAGACGTAACTTCTCTGTTCTGTCGGTGCGTGGTCAATTCCACCTGTTCTATATTATCCGCGTCGTCGCTCAGCCACGACTTGGTGAAACATAAGATATTACAGTTTAATGTCCCATTGGAAGGATAATCTTAAATCGTAGGTCATCAATTTTATTGCACGTTAGCCAATAGAACGGATGGCAGTGGGAGTTTACTCGCTCGACCTACGAATTCTCAGAAGGCAGCTCGACCTGCGCCCCCTTTTTCTCCGTCTTCACGCAAATGACGTGGATTTGGGCCTGTTCCTGAGAAAGCAGTATATCCTTCTCGTCGGACTAGTTAAAGGAAAACATTTCTTCCAGTTCGAGGTGAGTAATCGCTGTTTCGATGTCCAGAAGTTATTTTCAGTCATAAGAGACGGTAGAAGCAACATTATGTAAAAAATAAGTTAAACAACGCAAAAGAAAAACATACAAAATAGCAGTTTGGTTAGGAGCATGTAAAACGTCAGCGCCATCTTATCAAAGATATGTTGTATTCGGCGCATGTGACAAATAAAATTAGATTTGAGACAGAGACAGGCAGACAGAGACAGGCAGACCGAGACAGTCAGACAGACAGAGACAGAGTTCAGTATGTTACCTGCTGTAGGCGTAGTAGAGGTAGGGGAAGAGCAGAACTCGACAGATGAAGAAAGTGACCAGCATGAGAGCGCCATTCACTTTATGAAGAAGAGTGTGCTGCTTCTTGTACTGAGGGGGACAAAGAGAGAGAGAGAGAGAAAGGGCAGGAACAAGGGACGGGGAAAAACAAGAGCAGGGTGAAGGACAGAAAGAGCTTGGGTAAATGTCAACCCAAAATCACAGGAGACAAGAACACTAACATGAAAGCTAGAAAGTGAGCCCTTCAAAATCAGAGAGACTCAAGGCTCTTAAATTGCTGCACGGAGAGTAAGAGACTGAGGAAGAAGAGAGAGGAGAGAAAAAGAGAGAGCAAGAGAAAGAGCGAAAGAAAGAACAGGGGTTAAAAGAGAGGGGGAGAGGTAGGAGTGAGTGAGTGAGAATTACCTGGATGAGGATTTTCCCCAGGCAGACGGACGGAGTGCTGAGTTCAGCCATGAACATGACACCCTGGAAGTAATCGCCCTTTCCCTGCCTCCAGAACTAACATCAAGAGAGCGAGAAAGAGGGGAGTGGGGGGAGAAAGCCGGGAAGAGTGAGATGCGATAGATATGATAGATATCATGATATGGCTGATAAAGTTTATTGACAGACCATTGAAAGAAAATCTCAAACACGCACACCTCATCTCCCCTTAAAAACACGTGTCCATAGAAGGGATGTTAACATTGGCGTCCCGTGCCGCTGCCAGTAGCAACGGGAGGCAGATGGGGATTGGAGCAAGAGAGAGTCTAGTCTGCAGATGGTTGCCGGTTAGGGACATTTTTAGCGATCAGAAACCAAGTCACCAAAGGTTCATCTCTTTCTATCAAGACTTAAAGGATTATTAAGTGTGTGTGTGTGTATATATAATTTATCATTAGTTATTTTCCCCCCCTTTAGACACAAGACAGACCATGCCACGGTAGACTACCAAGATAGTCCGCTAAAGCCACCCTAGTTACAGCGATAGATAGTTACCACGGAGACGGGGAAGCAGATGGTCACCATGACGACGTGGTGCAGCACCATGAGGAACTCTCTGCGCAGGTAGCTGGCCACTGCCGAGCCCATTGGCTTAGGCCTGCCGCCCTCCTCCTCGTGCCCTTTGACCTGCAGCTTGTGCCAGTAGCACAGGAACATGGCGTAGATGTCGTACGCAAAGTAGGGCACCGCAAACAGGATGTAGGTACTGGTAAGCCAGTGTCTGGAAAGGTAGGGCGCAAGGGGGGGAGACAGAGAAAGTGAGAAAGGAGAGAGCGAAAGAAAGAGAAAGTGCAACAGTTTATTTTCTATGCAACAATGTGTACCTACACTGTAACTACATGTACACTGTAGCTGCCTATGTGACTACCATGTAAATACACTATTGCCTATTTCAGTGAGGCTCCAGCCTAGACGTCAAGAAGTTAAGTGACTGGCCAGGATGCACTGCTCTTGGCACGTGCGTGATTTGGGTGGGTTTGTGATTTGGTAGTCAAATGAGCCGGCACTCGCACCTCCCGACTTTGACTGGCAAATGAGGGCAAGGGGGAGGGAGTCGGTGACTGGCAGTATCTCCCTCCTCTCTCTCCTCCTCCTCCTAATTGATGGAAAGATGAGGGGGAAGAGGAGCGAAGGAGGGGGTGGGGGGGGGGGTTAAGAAGAGCAGCTGTGTCACATTGTGAGTTCGTTCTTAGGACAACAATGTCTGACTCAGAATCACAGCATCTCAGTAGTCTAAAGAATCTTCCTTTCTTACTCTGCTTTTCCTCTCCTCCAATCCTCCTCTTCCTTCAACCAAAAACAAACCTTCCTCTTCTAACCAAAAACATGACACTGTGTGCATTTCATATAGTTTTGCTGTAGTCCACTGTTAACAAAGTTGCAGTTGTAATACCAGTGGAGACATGTTTGAGTAGCTGCTCCTACAGTTCCATAGCAGCATGCTGCAGTCTAGGTTTCTGAGTGACTGCATTACAGATACTAAAATAGCTCTGCTGGCTTTGGGACAAATAGAGGTTAATTGGGTTTAAATACTAATTCGGTTAACAGGGACAAGGTGAGCAGGGAGAGAATGACAGATTACGCACACACACACACACACACACACACACACACACACACTTGAATACTTTATTTGGATCGAAAGTTAAACATACACAGTAAATTGGCCAGAGTTAACTTGTTGATTTTTCAATGTCATATTTCTAGTGTTGATTGTGGAGTTAAATTAACTCTGTAAGAGTGAAATTAACACTCAGTGGTTTAAAATATCCCCAATGTGGGGGTTTATAACCAGTGTTGAGTGTGAGAGTGTCAGTTTTACAAACATTCCCATCAAAACCACACCCATCATTATCAGATTTCCCAGCATGCTCTTCTGCAACACACGTGTCTTCTGTTTCCCTCAGAATAGAGTGGACAGGACCAGGCAGTAAATCAGACTAGTGAAAAAAAAATAACATGATCAATGATGGGTCTTTTCTACACAGAAAATCATACACAATTATTGCCTGATGTTTTCCTAAATCCTAAACTTCCCAAATCCTTTCAGATGTATTTCAAACCATACTTCAGATTGAAACATTATGACAAATCAGTCTAAAACAATGTTTGACAGACGGTCATAACGCCAATTAAAAAAGTTAACATTGGTCGCTGATTACATCACTTTTTTACATGGTGGGGTTGCGAAAAAAATTTAATATCAAAATGGGGTCACGGACCAAAAAAGTTTGGGAACCCCTGATTTAGGAAGTCTCTTCACAATGTCACTAACCCCAACAGTCATTCTGAATGCAGCTGCGGGTGAATAAAAATTCCTACTGTTGGATGTCCTAACTGGCGGAATTCCAATAGGAATCATATATCACTTTGTAAGCCAGCAGAATGTGACTTACAGGCCTGATGTGGCCTGTAAACCAGGAGGTTTCTAACACCACTGTGTTAGGGTAAAACTTTGCTATCAAACTAAGGCCTTATGACGGCTTTATGCGCAAATATTTATAGAATACCCATCATATCAAAGTAAACTTGGAGTCACGCGATGACATGGTGTGTGGTCCTCCTACTATGACTGGGGAAACCATGCAGTTTATTAAGCTTCAGATGAAATAAACGATGATTAACTTCACAGGTTGGTGAAAGTACATGGTTATCTTGATGCGCCTTCCCAATAAAAATCGGAGGGCCTTATTCTGGTGACATGAGGACGTCTGACAAATAAAACAAGAATCTCATCATGTAGACCAGGCTACCCGCACTGTGTCTGCAAGCTGTTGGCCAGAGAGCACGTGCCAAGACCAGTCTTTTTTTGTGACAAAGCTATCCGTAGAGTTTCAAATACGATGGAAAAACATTGAACTTTAGACTTATTCGGTACATGAAAACTTTAGTGAAAAAGCACATTTTGTGTGCACTACGTCATCACACACTGGCTTTTATCTGCAACAAGTCCATTTGGTGGAAACACAGCTATTGGTGGGAAAATATGCAGATTTTCTTGATGCGGATTTTAGAATATTCGCATGAAAATCTGTCGCCGATTGGATGGAAACCTAGCTAGTGTCGATTTAACACTGGAGAGTTTGCGGTGTCGTTAGGGACCCAAAGTGCTCAAGCGAAAAAACATTCGGAACTGCGGTTAATGACTCGTTGAGCAATTATGACTGATTATTTAGTTACATTAAAACAATAGATGGCCACATCTTAATGGCTAATTAAATGACATATATTTAACAACGACATGCGGGCAGTAGGTTCAGAACAACAATGACAAAAACTGTATACCCAAATTAAAGAAGGGCAAAGAGGCATGTGCTCTGCACAAGTAGAGCCCATCTGTGCAGGTGCCCGCAAACACACACACCTGGAACACAACTTTACAGCAACTACTACTGCATTATCATTATTCTGTACTTACTGATCCTCGATGATGTCCTCACAGGAGGATGCGATGATGTAGCCAGCTGAGGAAGCCATGATGGCTTGGATGGATGACACCAGCCTAGTGGGGAGAGAGAGGTCAGAGAGTGGGGTTTCAGTTGACATATTTATACCCATAACTCGGAATAGTATAAAATGTCAAGCAAAGCAGAATAGCATAAGGTAAAGGGTACGATAGGTAGGCATAGTCCTCAACATTGACTTATGTATCTGACTTGTAAGTGTGTGTACCTGGCAGACACGATGGTGGCGTCTCCCTCGCTCAAGCCCAAGCCTGGAGCCTTTTTCAGGCCTCTCTTAGACAGCAGGAACAGGCCCGGGAAGAAGATGGAGCCGGCAGCCAGGATGCTCAGCATGGTTCCAGTGTGTGTGTGTGTGTGTGTGTCAACAGGTACCTCACTACTGCCCTCAAACCACTTGACAAGTGGGAAAAGGTTGAATGACTGTTCTACGCAGGGTACTTCCAAAGCTATGGTAGCCGAGTTTCCAACTATCACTCGCTGCTAGATGGTTGAAGGTATATCATTAGAAAGCGTGGCAGCGTGTAAGTGTTGTCAACAGAACACAAATGTTAGTAATGTTATACTAGTAATGTTATACTAGTTATGTTAATACTGTTATGCTAGTAGTAATGTTTTGCTATGTTATTCTAATGCAGTATGTGGTCAAATGCTGCATTTGTTTTTAGTAGGCTAGTTTTGGGGATATTTCAGGAATGAAAATGGACTTGCTAGTGGTTACGATCCATGTTAATTAAACAGATACATAAGGAAAGAGGGCTACGATACAGCCGTGGGTGGTATGTCTAACTCCCCACACCTCCTTCCCAACCCCCTGCTCATAACCAGCAGAGACCTGGGTGGCTTCTGGGTCCACACACACACACATACGAGACAGAGAGAGAGACAGAGAACAAACAGACAGATGATGGGGAGGATGAGAAACAGAGGGAGAAAAAAAGAAGAGAAAAATCAATCAAATCCGTTTCACACACCTTGATTAAGAGTGCAGTAAATGTACAATAAATCAGTTATGTGTAACAGGGTTAGTTGTTTCCACTTGTCTCTAAAGAAATGTGAATTTAATGTTCAAGCACTCTTATTGGTTGGTTCAATTCCCGATGACAATAAGGCATGTTGTTATTGGCCCCGCTTGTAGATAGGGGGAGATCGTGAATGTCAGGTCTCCCTAAGTATGAAAATGTGATGCAAGGGGTAGGTCGCGTTCTGAATACCGTATTCTATTTTACAATGTGTACATTCCTGATTTATACACGTGTGGGTATATGGTACCTGTTAGGTAGGATTGTTGTATATAAAAGTGTGTTAGCCAGCATGCACCGATGTAATGGTCAATAGTTCACTGCTAACACAGTTGTTTTCATGCTACAGATTTTACCATCGACAGCCATCAACATCATTAAGCCCTGCACAACTAACGTGCCGTTTCCTTTTTAATCACAGATAATAAACAACGGTCAACTGGGAACACTGACTGGGATGATTTCTATGAACTAAACACGACGCAAGGATAGTACGATTAACATCCGTTACAGATGCACATCTAAAAACTGCCAGCGTGGTGTTTCTCTGAATGTCATATTTATTCAGTGTCATTGTGCAGCCTTTTATAACATGATGAACGTCGTACTCAAATAATTACCTGGTGCGTAGACAGCCCTACACTACACTCTAATCTCACAAACGCTGACAAATCCATTGACTACACTGTAGGCGTCATGTGTCGCTGGCTGCACCAGCTATACGCCGCCTCCGTTGGGGTTATAAATTCATTTGAGGTTTTCCACTGTCATTGCTCTCCAGGCGAATGCATGCACTCAGAGGGACTGGGGAGAGAGACGGGATGAATAGGCGGAGGAAGAGGAAAAAGGTGGCTGGAACCAACATAGATTTAGAAAGGGATTAGAAAAGCAGGAGATTTAGACAGATTACAGCTGGGAGAGAGGGAATTAGAGAGAGAGGAGATGGAAGGACATTTGACAATGGGGAGTACCTACAGTACATATGGGATATGATGAGGGATATGAAGGGTTGGGTGGAAGAGGATGTTGGGGCGGGGCCTATTGTTCCATCCTAGGCTGTTGGACAATAGATGCACCCTCACAACACAACAGGTTCATCCCATAACCAACAAATGGGTGCACTTGCATGCGGTTTTGATAAAGGCCTATCTGGGCATAATATAAATACTGCCAGATTTAGCTTGGTAGCTGTGTTCTTTTGTTCAGCACAGCAGTGCATAGGCTGCACCTCCTGACAGTAGACTATACCAGCAATTTTACATGGGGGGTGGGGGATAAAACCACTGGCCCCCTGCATAACCCCACGTTGCTACATCGCTAACTTGGCAGAAAACACAGGCTTGTTAGCGTCAAAACCTAGCTGGCAGACCCGTGCAAAAACGTGTCTCAGACTTAATTGTCAAAATACGCAATGCGCGTCAGTAGCCTAAGTAACACGGTCCTCTATTAAAAAAAATATCGGGACAAGTCTGTTTTGCACTAAATAAGAGTAAACGCAACAATAAGCAACATATTGTTTTGAAAATGGGAGACTTGTGCCGGTCTTGGCACGGCTCCACATCTAACCGTTGTCATGTTTGTTTGCTTGCTACTGTAGGCCAGTGTAGACTACAAACCAGACAAATCAATGTAACTATGAGTGCGACTGCGAGCTCGCTAGATTTGCATTCGATACATTTTTACCTTACAGTCGTTTCGTGCACAAGAGTGATTGAAGCTTCTAACAGGTTGTGTGGCACGCGGTTTGTCTATTATTAACAACACACACACACGCAAGGGATAAATTGCCTAGCCTGGCTTTTTTTTTTTTTTTTAACAGACAATGCTTGCTTACCAACCAACCAACATGCGATAGATGACAAGATTATTCAGGCCCGTATAGGCTAAAACGTGACCGTTTGCGACACACACAGGCACAACATTTATTACAGACATATGACGTTTCTTGTTTAACATCGGGTTGATGAGAATGAATTAGAGTTGGGTGTTGAGGGGGTACTAAAAGGGAGAGTAAAACAAGAAGAGATGGATAGGCTAAATTTACATTTGGTTGTTGCGGCGTCCCGTTCTGCGGCCCGGTCGGTCGGATCAAGGGGAAAATCAGTGTGTTTGGTCCTGGTGGTTGCCTTCAAGTCGAGAATTGTTCCACATTCTCTTTGTGTTTTATCTTATTCCGCATTCGGGATATCTGCGAGAAATGAGAACGTGCGTCAAACAAGACAAATAGATGTGTGTGTCCTCCCCGCTTCTGGCGTGTGGTCTCTGTCTTGGTCCGAATCAGAATATGACTCCCGCCCGACGTGCTGCTGTCGGATCGCTGCTTCAGCAATTTTATTTCCGAGAGGTGAAATGCTTTTGAAGTCGATGGTTCGCTCGAGTGTTTTGATTTATACTGCGAGGGCACTGCTCTTCTCGCCTTTGGCCGCCGTACAACCCTACTGAAATCTGAACCGTTATGCCATATCGACCGACCCTATTGCCTGGCCGATAATATTCGATACATTCACTGTGAAGTCTTCTCTGCAGATTATTTTAGGACCTGTCGTAAAACTAATTTCAGTAAACAGTCTAGGGGGAAGAAGAATAAAAAAATCATAGCGTATGCGTGATACAGTCACGCTGTGGCTAAAGCGTTGCCATTAAACCGGTTACATAGCCAGTTCGGTACCACCCCTCTCTCTATCTCATCCCCCTTGCTCCCGGGTATGGTAGGCTAATATCCAAGTGTAATTGGCGGATGAGGTCGCCTCATTGGCTATGACTCCTAGGACTAGCCGTGTTGTGACAGACAACAGCTGTCCCTGGATAAAGTATTTTGCTTTTCAAGGGCAACGGACTAATAATAGCCCGAGTCATTTTTCAGATCAAGCTGGCTAGGAAAAAGTCCTTTCGTTTTTTATAAAGACATCAAAATGCAAGTTGTCAAACCATGGGTTGAGTTATTAACTTTGACTAATTTGGAGAATGAACGTAGCTATGCTCAATCAGATAAGACTGTACAAAGTTACACAAACAGTTGGGGTCCGCTAAACAAGCCAGCCTACAGTGCTTAAATAGGTCTATAGGCCAACAGCTCTCTAAACATGTCTGGTCTTGGAAATTAAGATGTTTATTAGCACATGGATAGAAAATACAGAAGCAATCTAAATTTGCACAACCTCTGCAGTTGGGTCAACCTCAAACTGATAAGCTGTACAATAATGTGTGATAAATTTGGTAACACTTTACTGAAGGATAATACACATTTGTCATATGTATAAACTGATTATAATATCTCAGTATCACATAATTGGGGCTATAATGTAATAGGCATAATAGCCAGTTATTATCAGACACGTTGAAATTGAACCTGTTGAAAAATTGCCAGAGAGAAATTACATTACAACCAACCTTTCTGAACGCGAGAAAAACAACCCTCAAAAAATAAAACACGAGGCAAAAAAAAATAACAGCAGCCCTTAAATCAACAACCTGACACAGTACAATGTAACGTTGCCCTTTGAGCCCTCTCCCCATCGATAAGCGGACAGACACCACACAATAATATTATCCAGTGACTATCCATTTATTCATTCACTACTTTACTCTAGTTGTTTTCTTAAGAAATTCAAGTATTTGTTGGGAACACAAGTCAGACTTTTCCTAAAATATCATGACAAAAAAAAAACTTTTTTTTTGGTTTCAAAACATCGGTTTCATATTCAGAACAATCAAAAACACACGTATCAGTTTTTTCTCCCATATTTCTAACACCTACATTCCCAGGTGTAGTCTCTCTCCCGTGCCTATTGATGCACAAACAAAGGATACAGACTTGCTTCCTTTCCTTCAGTAAGGGGTGTACGTCCAAAATGGCACCCTATATAGTGCACTACTTTTGACCAGGACCCTTAAAAGTAGTGCACTAGAAAGGGAATGGGTTGCCATTTGGGACAGATCCTGGCCTGAAGAGAACTGGGCATGTGAAAGCAAATCCCCAACTGAGCTTCTCTCTACTACATTGCTTTAAAACCTGTCTTCTATCAGTGCCAATAAAGGAAAGAAGGAGAGGATGAAAAGCTGCTTTAAACTATTTAACTGCCAGAGGAAGCTCCTCCAATGAGGAAGATGTCCTTATTGGCTTCTACCTCAAGCATAGCTGGGTCATACGCCTTAGGAACTGTAGGAACACATTTTGCATCAAGTTTCTTATTGGACAAGTTCAAGTAGTCCCTCACAGTTTGAGTCTTTTCTTTTCGGTGCCTAGTGAATATGACCCTGCTATAAAAGGCAAACAGAGACGAGAGGACAGTGTGAGGGGGATAGAGAGAAGAAAGGAGGGTGTAAGGGAGAGAGACAGGCCCTGGTGAGCTCTTCTAAAACCCAGCCTGCTTGGACTCTCTACTAAAGACAATAGCCAAGTTGTGAAAACCCCCAAAAACTTTTTAAATGAATCACATCACAAAACAGTCCGAAATAAAACCACATTAAAAAAATAATATTTCCTAAAATCTAATTAACATCACCACAAGGAAGGTTTGTCCATGGCGACAACTCCCATTGCACTGCATCCAAATCCTCTTCCTTTTAAAAAAAAATCATAAATACATACATGCAGGTTTAAGTGAAACATTTTGGCAATCACCATCACCCCCTAGCCTACACTGCCAATAGCACCATCAAGTGGTGGGACAAGGGCCTGACCACTGCCATGACGGCAATGCCAACAAGCACAGTACGGCGTCTTCAGGAGCCTCATTTTAGTTAGTACTAGCTCCAGTCAGAGCTTCAGCGCACAGAGCTTTGCGGTTCCTCTTTGTGGGTAAAATAAAATAAAAATTGAGGCACAATGTTATTGGTGAATAATATCGGTGTGTATTTGCGTGGTCGGGTCCACAGTACTTTGCAACGGAACACCTGAGCCGTGAACTCAACTGGAAATAAACCAATAAAGGAAAACCAAAACACAGCAGCATTTCACCAACACATTTCAACAAGCTGTTCTTCCTGCCACCTGTCCCTCATCCTCCTTCCCTCTCTCCAAGAGGGAGAAAGGAGGCGAGTGACGGAGAGTTTAAGGACAGTGATTTAGTACAAAGGAATGACATCACGTTACAGTACGTAGTAGTTGAGTTGGATCTATGTACACTTTACCCAGTAGACTCTCTCTGGGTTCCCTTTTTGACTCCAACTGTTTGAGGTAATGAGATCATTGAAGTAGAAAACTGCACATTCCCTTAAACTCTACACACGTGAGCACACACACACACCGAAATGGCTGACTACTCAGTACATGGGCACAACATGTGCTCAAGCTCAAACTGCCACTCAGAGAAGCTAAATCAAACAATAAATTAAAATATAAAATAATATGATTTTAAAAACATGGGCGAGGCTCCATCTACCTCGAGTCCCAGAAGCTCCTCCCCTGCTGTGGCCCCACCCAATCAAAGAACCCGGTCAATTTGTTGTCTTGAAAATGGTTTGGTCTTATGGACAAGGGCAGATTGGGAGAGAAGATTCAAAAGTAGCACGGAGCCACGCTCAAGGCCAGAGGTTGCATTTGTAGCGCAGATCTAAGACCAGTTTACCGAAGATATTGAGAATGGGTCCAGTGAAACTATCAAACCAAATCAATAGAATCAATGATTAAAAAGGTAGGGTCATCAATGTGACATTAACATGCCTAAGTCACTGAGCGCACAGGTAAAGAGAGTATGGTATCGCCAGGAGCACGTTGCTTTTCATCATATTGCACGCGGCTGGAATGACTTAACAGAGCAGAACAATTATTCAACATAAATAATAAAACAGCTATTCTTTTGTCTCCGCCATCCACGTTGGAGCACAACACAACCAATCTCAACTCTTCTAGTAATAAATGTTTCCAGTAATTTTCCTCTTCTACCAGTCTTCGCTCTTTCTTTATTCCTTTTTTTAAAATTCAGCAGCACATTTTAGTTTTCAGAAATGCCTATAGGGTTGGTGTCCTCAAGTCTTCCCCCAGTGTCAATAGCAGTTTTCATAGTTGGGAACTGTAGTTTTCATTGAAGGGAAATGTAGTCTTTAATAAAAGTTAGCATTTCCTCTGACAGACACTGTTCTTCTCTCGGAGAGGCTGGCGTACGGTTTCATTCACACCTCCCCTTCATCCAGAGAAACCCAAGCCTCTCTCTATTATAATGGACCAAAGCTTGTCTTGTTCCTTTTATCAAACTGAATTTCCCACGATTCCTCTTGTACATGAACGACACTCCCCTTCATCTCTCCTCCTTCCTGGAGACTTTGGAGGAATGCCACGCAGTAGACCTGAGAGAGATCGAGAAAGATAAACAGAGAGAGATGTAGATAGTACATGGAAAAATAGTATTTTAAGCTGCATGTATGTTAGTTGCGTTCGTCCCTCCCTTGGTTTTCCTCACCTGATGAAGGTCTTGAAGGCAGCACTCTGAGGGTTGATGCACAGCGGCACTCGTTTCCCCTGCTGGTGCTCTGTTATGAAGTGATGGATGAGCTCTGATAGAGCGAGAAGAGATTGCGAGAGCGAGATTGCAACAGGCCATCAATTTCAATAACAAGCTGGGTTGGAAAAAAGACAGAAGAGAAGTGACGAGAAAGAGGAGTAGAGGGAAGAGCACCAGATAGCTCCTACCTTTGCCCTGCCAGACAGAGAGCAGGCTGTTATCGTAGCTGTGGCTGAAGTTGCGGTCGGCAGGCGGTTCAAAGTCCCGCGTGTACACACGCCCGCTGGGCACCGAGTAGCAGCACTGGCACATGCACGTGTGGTAGCGCAGACGACCCTCGTCCAGGTAGGGGTGGGAGAGGGCGTCGCTGCCCGAGATCCGTTTGGCCTGAGTCACACACACATGGAGAGAAAGTTGGTCCCCTCTCTAATCTTGTATTTTCTCCCTTACTGTAGCTAACTACATTTTTCAGCTCTTGCTTGAACATCCCTATAAAAAAAAGAGGAAGCCTTTAGAGTGACGGTTCTCTATAGACTTTTGTCTGTACTCACCGGATCAAACACCAGCATACGACACAACAGGTGCACGGCCTCGTGGGTCGCCCCGTCCGACAGCATGTATAACACAGAGAGTGACGGCTGAGGGGGAAGGTGGGGGGAGAGAGAGATTTCACTTCATGAACTGCTGCACCTAGTTTTAGATAAGGATTGTGGGTAGGGTATACATCCTATCTGGGCCCGGTTTCCCAAAAGCATCTTAAGACTAAGTTCAGGCTAAGTTCACCAATGAACTTAGTCTTTCAAGATGCTTTTGGGAAACTGGGCCATGAGCAGTAATATTTTGGCACCCTTGCACGTTTCTCTATTTCTTCCAAAATATTTTTGGAGGGTATTAACATAAACACGTTCAGCATCTCCTAGCTTGCACGCATAGCCTACAATCCAAGTACAAAAAGTACAAGAAATTAATTTAATATAGCGTACATCACAATAAATCCTTTATTTATTTTAGACAGGTCGAAAGAAACGAAGAAAATGTAGCCTACTTCAGAAGAACAGAATAGCATATTCTGAGTAGGCCCTGGTCTGGCCATGGGCTCGACTAGCTCAGCTCATTTAGCAGACAAGATTTGCTTAGAATTCCGTGGCATTATTTTAAAGTATGAAGAATACAATTGAACATAGCTGAATATTATAGAAAGCTATGAACCCCCCCCCCCCCAAACAATTTCAGAGGGAGTGACACATGCAGCTATTCTGTGTTGAGCAGTTAAAGAAACGGGTGCCCCCTATATATTTAATTTAGAGTTATTTATGCAACTTTTGTTGTTATAAACTTTTAATGGATTACAAATCTAAACATACAGCCTAAGGCTGCATGACGGGACTAATGATGATTTGAAAAAAGTTGCATGAAAAGGCATGAGTTTTCGCAGGCTGCACATACTTCATCAGTCTCTCAATCACAATGTGACAAGCACTTCATAACATTCTGACCCATCAGACCATTCTTCATTTAAATCTGGTCGTTACATATAGCCTACTAATATACACTACATGATCAAAAGTATGTGGACACCTGGTCATCAAAAATCTAAATCCAAAACCATGGGTTTTGGTCCCCCCTTTGCTGCTATAACAGCCTCCACTCTTCTGGGAAGTCTTTTCACTAGATGTTGGAACATTGCTGCAGGGACATGCTTCCATTCAGCCACAAGAGCATTAGTTGAGGTCGGGCACGGATGTTGGGCGATTAGGCCTTGCTCGCAGTCAGCATTCCAATTCATTCCAAAGATGTTTGATGGGGTCGAAGTTCTTCCACACTGATCTCGACAAACCATTTCTGTATAGACCTTGCTTTGTGCACGGGTCATTGTCATGCTGAAACAGGAAAGGGCCTTCCCCAAACTTTTGGAAGCAGAATCGTCTAGAATGTCATTGTATGTTGTAGCGTAAGATTTCCCTTCACTGGAACATGAAAAACACTCCATGACCATTATTCCTCCACCAAACTTTACAGTTGGCACTATGCATTGGGGCAGGTAGCGTTCTCCTGGCATCCGCCAAACCTAGATAAGTCCGCCGGACTGCCAGATGGTGAAGCGTGATTCATCACTCCAGAGTACGCATTTCCACTGCGTAACGAACTGACTTGTTGGAAAGGTGGCATCCTATAACGGTGCTACGTTGAAAGTCACTGAGCACTTCAATAAGGCCATTCTACTGCCAATGTTTTTCTATGGAGATTGTATGGCTGTGTGCTTGATTTTATATACAGTGGGGCAAAAAAGTATTTAGTCAACTACCAATTGTGCAAGTTCTCCCACTTAAAAAGATGAGAGGCCTGTAATTTTCATCATAGGTACATTTCAACTATGACAGACAAAATGAGGGAAAAAAATCCAGAAAATCACATTGTAGGATTTTTTATGAATTTATTTGCAAATTATGGTGGAAAATAAGTATTTGGTCACCTACAAACAAGCAAGATTTCTGGCTCTCACAGACCTGCAACTTCTTCTTTAAGAGGCTCTTCTGTCCTCCACTCGTTACCTGTATTAATGGCACCTGTTTGAACTTGTTATCAGTATAAAAGACACCTGTCCACAACCTCAAACAGTCACACTCCAAACTCCACTATGGCCAAGACCAAAGAGCTGTCAAAGGACACCAGAAACAAAATTGTAGACCTGCACCAGGCTGGGAAGACTGAATCTGCAATAGGTAAGCAGCTTGGTTTGAAGAAATCAACTGTGGGAGCAATTATTAGGAAATGGAAGACATACAAGACCACTGATAATCTCCCTCGATCTGGGGCTCCACGCAAGATCTCACCCCATGGGGGTGATCTCACCCCGTGAATGACCTGCAGAGAGCTGGGACCAAAGTAACAAAGCCTACCATCAGTAACACACTACGCCGCCAGGGACTCAAATCCTGCAGTGCCAGACGTGTCCCCCTGCTTAAGCCAGTACATGTCCAGGCCCGTCTGAAGTTTGCTAGAAAGCATTTGAATGATCCAGAAGAAGATTGGGAGAATGTCATATGGTCAGATGAAACCAAAATATAACTTTTTGGTAAAAACTCAACTCGTCGTGTTTGGAGGACAAAGAATGCTGAGTTGCATACAAAGAACACCATACCTACTGTGAATAATGGGGGTGGAAACATGCTTTGGGGCTGTTTTTCTGCAAAGGGACCAGGATGACTGATCCGTGTAAAGGAAAGAATGAATGGGGCCATGTATCGTGAGATTTGGAGTGAAAACCTCCTTCCATCAGCAAGGGCATTGAAGATGAAACGTGGCTGGGTCTTTCAGCATGACAATGATCCCAAACACACCGCCCGGGCAACGAAGGAGTGGCCTAGCCAGTCTCCAGATCTCAACCCCATAGAAAATCTTTGGAGGGAGTTGAAAGTCCGTGTTGCCCAGCAACAGCCCCAAAACATCACTGCTCTAGAGGAGATCTGCATGGAGGAATGGGCCACAATACCAGCAACAGTGTGTGGAAACCTTGTGAAGACTTACAGAAAACGTTTGACCTCTGTCATTGCCAACAAAGGGTATATAACATAGTATTGAGATAAACTTTTGTTATTGACCAAATACTTATTTTCCACCATAATTTGCAAATAAATTCATAAAAAATCCTACAATGTGATTTTCTGGATTTGTTTCTTCTCATTTTATCTGCCATAGTTGAAATGTACCTATGATGAAAATTACAGGCCTCTCTCATCTTTAAGTGGGAGAACTTGCACAATTGGTGGCTGACTAATTACTTTTTTGCCCCACTGTACCTGTCAGCAACAGCTGGCTGAAATAGCCGAATCTAAGCTAAGCTTTCCCGAAAGTAAATTAAATTAAAATTGCCAAAATTATACAGAGAAATAAATTAAAAATAGGATACTAAAAGCATTGATTTGCCATGCATTGAACGTTATTTTTTGCTAACACTGATTTGAGTTATATTGTTAGCCTAAATTATGACTATGCAATCTATTCATCACATTAGAAATAGTAGGCTCTCTTACATAAGTCTGCAAATGTGATTATGCATGTAATGCTTTTATTATAAAAGGAGCATTTTTATGGGGAAAATGACCTTCCCCAAAGTTAACTCACACGCCGTCTACGTATGCCAGGTAGGCTACACTGCTTGTAAAGCAGATTAAAGTGCGTCATTTTAAGAAGTGAGCAAGAAATATAGCATCACAAGAAAGCTGGAATCCTCTTAAATAGTGGCCAGTCAAAAGTCTTTACACACGCGAATGCGCAACAGCCGGGCTTATAAGAACACTTTTAACTAGGCTCTGTAGACTATGGGCTCTCCAACCGTGTTCCAGGGGTCCTATGCCTAGGCTATAGGCTACATTTGGAGTTATTTGGCCACTTTAGTTGTGATACAAACCTTAAAACATATAGGCCTATGGACTAGGCTACATGGTGTGTGACCATGATTATCATGCACCTGTCGGAACAGAGGCGGGAAAAAATATAAATCAATAATACATGTCATCATATGCACAAATAGCAAATGGAGGACACTTTTCTTGCGGTTCATTTTCATACCAGCCAGGTAGGCTATACTCCTGTTGTAAAGTGAAGCAATGTGCTTAATATTAGGAAAGTTGAAAAAAAAAGGAAAAAAAAGTACTGTAGGCTTAGCCTACAGAAATCTGATGGGAACCTCCCTCGTCGTTTTAACAGGGGCCTTAAAAACTATTTTCTCACGCAATTGCATAGAAATGTTCATGGGCTCTCATGAAGTGTTCGATTTGATTTTTGATTGCATTTGCATTGCCGTCAGAGTGATTAGAATAACAATAAGTGCCAGGCCATTAATAACCGGCAGTTAGCAAGTTCGGTAGGCTACTGATGACAATCAGTGGCATCAGAGCGCAGTTTTGGAGAAGCCTAGATACCGTGACTAAACGGGTCACATGGAATTTGATTGCAGTCATGACTCGTGACCGCAGGTGTGGTGATAATACGGTCACAGTAACAACCCTAGTTGGATGTAAGGTGTTTTCATTTGTAAAATGCAAGCAGTAGGTAGTGAGGAGGAAGTACCGGTTTGTGAGGTCCTCTCAGGATGTGAGCTCTGGCCCCCTCACAGGCAGATGCCATGGCAGAGAGAGGAGGGGTACCCAGGAGATCAGTGATCAGATCCAACTGCGGGGTAGAGGGAGAGAGAAGAGAGAGTGAGGGTGGGAGAGATTTAATTTGACAAATAACCTAAATAAATAAAACGACCATCCACAAGGGCCAAAAAATTAGATACATTATTTGATTATTAATTGTTAGATAAAAGTACAAATTATTGCCCAGACAGATTACACCTTTAGATGGCTTTCCCTCCTTCCTCACTCCCAGGGTTCCCTGCCTCCCACCCCTCTACTAGGTCACAAAATTGTCAGCCGGTGATTGTCAAGCAAATAACTGTCGGTCTCACGGTAATTGACCGTTAATTAACAAACACATTTAGCATCTCCTAGCTTCCACACAAGCCACTGATGCAGATCTTTGGAGCATCTACATTTTAAAATGTTTATAAATCCATGTAATATAGCCTACACCTTAACAATAAATCCATAATTTATTTTAGACCTGTCTAAAGCAGCATGATATTTAGTCTATTTCAGAAGAACAGAATAGCATACTCTTGAGTTGTCCTTATGTTTGGTCCTGATCTGGCTATGCCAAAATGGCTGTAGGCTACACTAGTTCATTTAGCAGACAAAATTTGCTTAGAATTCAGTGGCATTATTTTATATTCTGAAGAAAACAATTGAACAAAGCTGAATAAAATAGAAAGGATATTTTCTCCAAACGATTTGAGGGAGTACCCACACATAAGGCTATTCTGTGTTAAAGCAATATACTCCTGTTTAATTTAGAGTTATTAAATGTAACTTTAGTTCTACAAATGTTGGGCTAAATACACTGCTCAAAAAAATAAAGGGAACACTAAAATAACATCCTAGATCTGAATGAATGAATTATTATAATTAAATACTTTTTTCTTTACATAGTTGAATGTGCTGACAACAAAATCACACAAAAATTAGCAATGGAAATCAAATTTATCAACCCATAGAGGTCTGGATTTGGAGTCACACAAAATTAAAGTGGAAAACCACACTACAGGCTGATCCAACTTTGATGTAATGTCCTTAAAACAAGTCAAAATGAGGCTCAGTAGTGTGTGTGGCCTCCACGTGCCAGTATGACCTCCCTACAACGCCTGGGCATGCTCCTGATGAGGTGGCGGATGGTCTCCTGAGGGATCTCCTCCCAGACCTGGACTAAAGCATCCGCCAACTCCTGGACAGTCTGTGGTGCAACATGGCGCTGGTGGATGGAGCGAGACATGATGTCCCAGATGTGCTCAATTGGATTCAGGTCTGGGGAACGGGCGGGCCAGTCCATAGCATCAATGCCTTCCTCTTGCAGGAACTGCTGACACACTCCAGCCACATGAGGTCTAGCATTGTCTTGCATTAGGAGGAACCCAGGGCCAACCGCACCAGCATATGGTCTCACAAGGGGTCGAGGATCTCATCTCGGTACCTAATGGCAGTCAGGCTACCTCTGGCGAGCACATGGAGCGCTGTGCGGCCCCCCAAAGAAATGCCACCCCACACCATGACTGACCCACCGCCAAACCGGTCATGCTGGAGGATGTTGCAGGCAGCAGAACGTTCTCCACAGCGTCTCCAGACTGTCACATGCTCAGTGTGAACCTGCTTTCATCTGAAGAGCACAGGGCGCCAGTGGCGAATTTGCCAATCTTGGTGTTCTCTGGCAAATGCCAAACGTCCTGCACGGTGTTGGGCTGTAAGCACAACCCCCACCTGTGGACGTCGGGCCCTCATACCACCCTCATGGGGTCTGTTTCTGACCGTTTGAGCAGACACATGCACATTTGTGGCCTGTTGGAGGTCCTTTTGCAGGGCTCTGGCAGTGCTCCTTCTGCTCCTCCTTGCACAAAGGCGGAGGTAGCGGTCCTGCTGCTGGGTTGTTGCCCTCCTAAGGCCTCCTCCACGTCTCCTGATGTACTGGCCTGTCTCCTGGTAGCGCCTCCATGCTCTGGACACTTTGCTGACAGACACAGCAAACCTTCTTGCCACAGCTCGAATTGATGTGCCATCCTGGATGAGCTGCACTACCTGAGCCAGTTGTGTGGGTTGTAGACTCCGTCTCATGTTACCACTAGAGTGAAAGCACCGCCATCATTCAAAAGTGACCAAAACATCAGCCAGGAAGCATAGGAACTGAGAAGTGGTCTGTGGTCCAACTTGCAGAACCACTCCTTTAATGGGGGTGTATTGCTAAATGCCTATAATTTCCACCTGTTGTCTATTCCATTTGCACAACAGCATGTGAAATTTATTGTCAATCAGTGTTTCTTCCTAAAGTGGACAGTTTGATTTCACAGAAGTGTGATTGACTTGGAGTTACATTGTGTTGTTTAAGTGTTCCCTTTATTTTTTTGAGCAGTGTATTTAGATTTTTAATACATTGCAAGGCTGCATGATGCAAATAATGATGATTTGAAAAAAAGTTGCTAGAAAAAAGGAATGAGCTCCATTGTTTTTTCTGCAGGCTATACACACACTTCATCAGTCTCTCATTCACAATTTGATAAGCATTTAATAATGCCTCAAATTTCACGGTGGTGTCCCCTTTGTTTGGCTGTAATACACCCTAAAAAAATCCATGCCTGTAGCGGCCAGTGGCCATTGTGCCCTTGGCCCGGAGTGCAGCGTTGTGCCCTTCTCCCGGAATGCTACGTTGTGCCCTTCTCCCGGAGTGCTACGTTGTGCCCTTCTCCCGGAGTGCTACTTGCACCGATGCACCTCTCACTCACATTGCTAGCACTGAGACGGCACTTGTGAAGGTGGTAAATTACATTTTAATGGCATCGGACCGAGGCTCTGCATCTGTCCTCGTGCTCCTAGACCTTAGTGCTGCTTTTGATACCATCGATCACCACATTCTTTTGGAGAGATTGGAAACCCAAATTGGTCTACACGGACAAGTTCTGGCCTGGTTTAGATCTTATCTGTCGGAAAGATATCAGTTTGTCTCTGTGAATGGTTTGTCCTCTGACAAATCAACTGTAAATTTCGGTGTTCCTCAAGGTTCCGTTTTAGGACCACTATTGTTTTCACTATATATTTTACCTCTTGGGGATGTTATTCGAAAACATAATGTTAACTTTCACTGCTATGCGGATGACACACAGCTGTACATTTCAATGAAACATGGTGAAGCCCCAAAATTGCTCTTGCTAGAAGAATGTGTTTCAGACATAAGGAAGTGGATGGCTGCAAACTTTCTACTTTTAAACTCGGACAATGCTTGTTCTAGGTCCCAAGAAACAAAGAGATCTTCTGTTGAATCTGACAATTAATCTTAATGGTTGTACAGTCGTCTCAAATAAAACTGTGAAGGACCTCGGCGTTACTCTGGACCCTGATCTCTCTTTTGAAGAACATATCAAGACCATTTCAAGGACAGCTTTTTTCCATCTACGTAACATTGCAAAAATCAGAAACTTTCTGTCCAAAAATGATGCAGAAAAATTAATCCATGCTTGTCACTTCTAGGTTAGACTACTGCAATGCTCTACTTTCCGGCTACCCGGATAAAGCACTAAATAAACTTCAGTTAGTGCTAAATACGGCTGCTAGAATCCTGACTAGAACCAAAAAATTACTCCAGTGCTAGCCTCTCTACACTGGCTTCCTATCAAAGCAAGGGCTGATTTCAAGGTTTTACTGCTAACCTACAAAGCATTACATGGGCTTGCTCCTACCTATCTCTCTGATTTGGTCCTGCCGTACATACCTACACGTACGCTACAGTCACAAGACGCAGGCCTCCTAATTGTCCCTAGAATTTCTAAGCAAACAGCTGGAGGCAGGGCTTTCTCCTATAGAGCTCCATTTTTATGGAACGGTCTGCCTACCCATGTCAGAGACGCAAACTCGGTCTCAACCTTTAAGTCTTTACTGAAGACTCATCTCTTCAGTGGGTCATATGATTGAGTGTAGTCTGGCCCAGGAGTGGGAAGGTGAACGGAAAGGCTCTGGCGCAACGAACCGCCCTTGCTGTCTCTGCCTGGCCGGTTCCCCTCTTCCCACTGGGATTCTCTGCCTCTAACCCTATTACAGGGGCTGAGTCACTGGCTTACTGGGGCTATCTCATGCCGTCCCTGGAGGGGGTGCGTCACCTGAGTGGGTTGATTCACTGATGTGGTCATCCTGTCTGGGTTGGCACCCCCCTCCCCCCCTTGGGTTGTGCCGTGGCGGAGGTCTTTGTGGGCTATACTCAGCCTTGTCTCAGGATGGTAAGTTGGTGGTTGAAGATATCCCTCTAGAGGTGTGGGGGCTGTGCTTTGGCAAAGTGGGTGGGGTTATATCCTTCCTGTTTGGCCCTGTCCGGGGGTGTCCTCGGATGGGGCCACAGTGTCTCCTGACCCCTCCTGTCTCAGCCTCCAGTATTTATGCTGCAGTAGTTTATGTGTCGTGGGGCTAGGGTCAGTTTGTTATATCTGGAGTACTTCTCCTGTCCTATTCGGTGTCCTGTGTGAATCTAAGTGTGCGTTCTCTAATTCTCTCCTTCTCTCTTTCTTTCTCTCTCTCGGAGGACCTGAGCCCTAGGACCATGCACCAGGACTACCTGACATGATGACTCCTTGCTGTCCCCAGTCCACCTGGCCGTGTTGCTGCTCCAGTTTCAACTGTTCTGCCTTATTATTATTCGACCATGCTGGTCATTTATGAACATTTGAACATCTTGGCCATGTTCTGTTATAATCTCCACCCGGCACAGCCAGAAGAGGACTGGCCACCCCACATAGCCTGGTTCCTCTAGGTTTATTCCTAGGTTTTGGCCTTTCTAGGGAGTTTTTCCTAGCCACCGTGCTTCTACACCTGCATTGCTTGCTGTTTGGGGTTTTAGGCTGGGTTTCTGTACAGCACTTTGAGATATCAGCTGATGTACGAAGGGCTATATAAATACATTTGATTTGATTGCTCTCCATCACGTGATCGGGTCTTTCTCACAGGCTACAAGTGAAGACCAACACATCGGGGATGCAACTGCGTGTCCTTATTAAATTCTGAGGTGCATATTAACGATATTGGAAGAACTGTCCACATTAACTTTTCATCAGCCAATAAGATGAGTAGCCCTAACGAACAGCAAAAGCACTAGCTTATGCCAATCTGCTATACCCCATAGTACAAAACTATTCTTATTCGTGCGAGAAATACATAAAAATAATAATGTTTTACTCAATGTGGCTGACACAACAGATCAGAACGTTTAGCTTAAAATGTTGATAAACTATTAGGCAATTTCTTCACATTATAAGCACAGGAATACGCACACGGCAGTAGGCTATAAGCACGAATGGACCATTAGCGGGAAAACACCATTCTCAAAAGTAACCGCAAATGCGATTATGCATGTAATGCTTTCATGTATGCCACTTAGGCTCCACACCCCTTGTAAAAACAAATAAATGTGCTTAATTTTAAGAAGTTATTTAGCCACTTCAGTTGTGATACAAACCTTATCAAAACATATAGGCCTATGGGTTAGGCTCCATGAGGTGTGCGACTAGGATTCGAAAAAGTCGCATCATTCACAAGTGATAATATATAATTCACAAGTGATAATAATATTGTCACCCATCAGACTATTCTTAATTAAATCTGGTCTTTACATATATTAAATAATATACAGTACCCGTCAAAAGTTTGGACACCTACTCATTAAAGAGTTTCTTTATTTTTACTATTTTCTACATCGTAGAACAATAGTGAAGACATCAAAACTATGAAATAATAATGTAGGAACCAAAAAAGTGATAAAATGTTTAAATATATATTTTATATATGAGATTCTTCAAAGTAGCCACCCTAGGCCTTGACAGCTTTGCACACTCTTGGCATTCTCTCTACCAGCTTCATGAGGTAGTCATTACTTTAACTTCTTGGCGCACCCAACCCGTTAAGCGAGATCATTTGTCGTCAACATCCGCTGAATTCCAGAGCGCCAAATTCAAATTAAATGACTAAAATATTTAATTTTCATGAAATCACAATTGCAATATAGCAAAACACACCTTTGCTTGTTGTTAATCCGCCTGGCGTGTCAGATTTCAAAAAAGCTTTACAGCAAAAGCTATCCAAGTGTTTATGTTAGGACATCTCTCTCAGCAGACAAAACATTACAAACAGCTAGCAGCAAAGTAGATTGGTCACGAAAGTCAGAAAGGTCAGAAAAGCAATAAAATAAATCGCTTACCTTTGATTATTTTCAGATATTTGCACTCACGAGGCTCCCAGTTACACAATAAATGTTCCTTTTGTTTGATAAATATGATTTTTATATCCAAAAACCTCCATTTGGTTGGCGCTTTATGTTCAGAAATCCACAGGCTCGAGCGGTCACGACGGGGCAGACGAAAATTCCAAATAGTATCCATAAAGTTCGTAGAAACATGTCAAACATTTTTTATAATCAATCCTCAGGTTGTTTTTATAATAAATAATCAATAATATTTCAACCGGACCGTAGCTTTTTCCAATAGGAGAGAGAGAAAATGTCTGCTCCAAGCTGTTGCGCATGCAAAACTCTGCTGGCACCCAGCCATCCACTGACGCGATGTGATCGTTCTCGCTGATTTTTCAGAATAAAAGCCTGAAACTATGTCTAAAGACGGTTCACACCATGTGGAAGCCAAAGAGAAACGATTCTGGTTGATATCCCTTTAAAATGGAGGTACGGCATGCAATGGAACAGGGGGATTCGTTTCTCTTAGGCACTTCCTTGTTGGATTTTCTTCAGGTTTTCCCCTGCGATATCAGTTCTGTTATACTCAGACAATAATTTGACAGTTTTGGAAACTTTAGAGTGTTTTCTATCCAAATCTGACAATATATGCATATTCTAGATTCTGGGCCTGAAAAATAGGTAGTTTCATTTGGGTACGTTTTTCATCCAAACATCAAAATACTGCCCCCTACACTCAACAGGTTAAGACATGAAGATCAGTCAATCCAGAAAATGTCAAGAACTTTGTAAGTTTCTTCAAGTGCAGTTGAAAAAAACCATCAAGCGCTATGATGAAACTGGCTCTCATGAGGACCGCCACAGGAATGGAAGACCCAGAGTTACCTCTGCTGCAGAGGATAAGTTCATTAGGAGTTACCAGCCTCAGAAATTGCAGCCCAAATAAATGCTTCAGAGTTCAAGTAACAGACACAGCTCAACATCAACTGTTCAGTGGAGACTGCGTGAATCAGGCCTTCATGGTCAAATTGCTGCAAAGAAACCACTACTAAAGCATGAGGAATGCTTTTTTATTGAATACCAAGTGTGCAAAGCTGTCAACAAGGCAAAGGGTGGCTACTTTGAAGAATATAAAATATATTTTTGATTTGTTTAACACTTTTTGGGTTACTACATGATTCCATACGTGTTATGTCATTGTTTCGATGTCTTATTATTCTACAATGTAGAAAATAGTAAAAAATAAAGAAAAACCCTGGAATGAGTAGGTGAGTGGAAACTTCTGATTGGTACGGTTTGTATCGAAACAGGGGCAGAAATACATGTCATCTATGCACTTAAATAGCGAATGGCGGACACTTTTCCTGTGGTTCATTTTCATGCCAGCCAAAGATAAGCAATTGGCTTAATATTAGGAAAGTTGAGAAATAAATAGCTCATGGGAGCTCATGGGCTCTCATGAAGTGTTTGAATAGATTTTCGATTACATTGGCATTGATGCCAGAGTGATTAGAGGGACAATAGAGTGCTGAGTACCAGGCAGTTAGCAAGTTTGGTAGGCTACTAATGACCATCAACAGCATCAGAGCTTGGAGAAGCCTAACTACCGTGATCAAACGGTCACATTGAATTCGACTGCCTTCATGACTCGTGACCGCCGATGTGGCGGTAATACGGTTACCGCAACAGCCCTACCCTCTCTACCTGTTGTATGGGGCTCTGGGCCTGGAACAGGATGCGTCGACCCAGTAGTTCGGCGAAGATGCAGCCCACCGACCAGACGTCTATGGCAGAGCCATAATGGCGGCTGCCCATCAGCACCTCAGGAGCCCGGTAGTACTGAGTCACCACCTCCTGGGTCATGTGACGAGACTGGTCCGGCTCCTCCACACGTGCCAGCCCAAAGTCACAGATCTGAGAGAGGGAGAGGGAAGGAGAGAGAGAGAGACAGAGGTGAGTGGAAGAGGGGGAATATAGTTACATGATAATAACATACACCGAGTATACAAAACATTAAGAACACCTGCTCTTTGACATGACAAAGCATGTGAAAGCTACCTTTTTGATGTCACTTGTTAAATCCACTTCAAATCAGTGTAAATGGAGATTTTTTTTAAAGCCTTGAGACAATTGAGACGGATTGTGTGTGTGTGCCATTCAGAGGCTGAATAATGGGCAAGACAAAAGATTGAAATGCTTCTGAACAGGCTATGGTAGTAGGTGCCAGGTGGAACAGTTTCAGTGTCAAGAACTGCAAAGCGGCTGGGTTTTTCACACTCAACAGTTTCCCATGTGTGTCAAGAATGGTCGACCACCCTAAGGACATCCAGCCAACTAGACAACTGTGGGAAGCATTGGAGTCAACATGGGCCAGCATCCCTGTGGAATGCATTCAACACCTTGTAGAGTTGGTAGGCTACTAATGACCATCAAGGCTGTTCTGAGGGCAAAAGGTGTGGGGGGCAACTCAATATTAGGAAGGTGTTTGTAATGTTTGGTATACCCAGTGTAGGTTGACCACTGTAAGTACAGCATAATACACTTGTGTGTTTGTGAAAAGGTGTAGATTATATTCTTCAGCCCATATTGATCTCTACTAGGTCATTTTTTTCTGTGCCTGGCATCATGCTTTTTTTGTCATGTCTTTTGCGGAAGTTCAGACACACAGATTCACATTCATACATGCAGACACACGCCTAAACAAACGTGTACACACACAGTTACCTTGAGCAGGCAATTGCTGTTGACTAACAGGTTCCCAGGTTTGATGTCCCTGTGCAGGATGCTAGCAGAATGCAGGTACTTCAGCCCTGAGTGAAGGAGAATCACTGTTACTCATAACAGTCCAAATATAGCCCCTAGCCAATTCCCCTTCAGTGTTTGCAGTCAATGACAACATGAATCCGTCAATATGGCTCCATCACATGAAACAAGCTGGCTCCTTTAACCCTGCAAACCAAGAAAGGATAGGGGGGAAAACTCACAAATGGGTTGTTTTTAGGCTCAGCAGTCCAACTTTAACCTTGACTTCCAACTCCATTCCAACACAGCGCCTTTCCCTACTCCTCCCTCCGTCCCACTCACCTCTGAGGATCTGGTAGAGGAACACTTTGATGTGGTCGGTGGTGAGGGGCTGGGGAGACACGATGACTTTGTGGAGGTCACTCTGCATCAGCTCAGTGATCACGTAGCTAGTCAGGCATTGCCCGTGGTCAAGGAAACAGACATCTATTGGATGTGGCTGGAGCACATAGATGGAGTATTAAGCTTTCTTCTATCTATAGTCAAGTTAAATGTAGCTATCTATCATAACACATGACTATCCCTAACGGTATCATCTCGGTTGAGGTTTATCTTGATGTAGAATGTATTATGTAGATTCAGACTGTTTTGAAAGGAGGAGGACATGATAATACATAGAGAAACTGGGACAGAGAAAGTGCACGAGTGAACAATGGCTGACACATAACAGTCATGTGTGCAAGTGTGTGTGTGCACGTGAACTTGCATGTGAAGGATACATTTCCTCGAAGCAGTCGATCTGCGGAGGCTGCAGAATGTCCAGCGCTGACAACACCTGTAAACACACATCATCATCATCCTTCTCGTTGTTTTAATGATTAGAGCTCTAAAAGACAAAACAGACAGGTGAACGGTTAAAAGCAGTGAGTGGCCATCCTATCTTTGGCCGTCATTTCGTGTTCATTTTCTGATGATTGTACACGTTGAATCGCCACTGCTTGTCAACACTCAGCAAGTGATCTAGCGTCCACAGCCGACATTTGATATGGCACTTCTCGTCCTTAAGTGTCTAAACTATAACAAACCTCTAACTTCACAGTGCTATTTGTCAAGCTAGCCTCTGTATGGACACATATCAATGAGCAGTGGGGAGATGCGTCGCCATGTCTTATGCCTCTATTATGGATGCAATACTGTATGAAAATGTCTCAAAATGGCACCTTACCCCAGTCCAAAGTATAGGAAATAGGATGCCATTTAGGATGCATCCTGTATGTGTTGTGCAGTCCTGTGTATAGATGTTAGAGGTCGACCGATTAATCGGAATGGCCGATTAATTAGGGCGGATTTCAAGGGCCGACACCAATTTTGCCGATTCAGCAAAAAAAAAAAAAAAATTAAAAACAACTTTATTTAACGAGGCAAGTCAGTTAAGACCACATTCTTATTTTCAATGACGGCCTAGGAACAGTGGGTTAACGCCTGGTTCAGGGGCAGAACGACAGATTTTTACCTTGTCAGCTCAGGGATTCAATCTTGCAACCTTACGGTTAACTAGTCCAACGCTCTAACCACCTGCCTCACGAGGAGCCTGCCTGTTATGCGAATGCAGTAAGAAGCAAAGGTAAGTTGCTAGCTAGCATTAAAATTATCTCATAAAAAACAATCAATCATAATCACTAGTTTTAACTACACACGGTTGATGATATTACTAGTTTATCTAGCGTGTCCTGCGTTGCATATAATCAATGCGGTGCTCATACGCAAAAAAGGACTGTCGTTGCTCCAACGTGTACCTAACCATAAACATCAATGCCTTTCTTAAAATCAATACACAGAAGTATATATTTTTAAACCTGCATATTTAGCTAAAAGAAAGGTTAGCAGGCAATATTAACCAGGTGAAATTGTGTCACTTGTCTTGCGTTCATTTCACGCAGAGTCAGGGTATATGCAACAGTTTGGGCCGCCTGGCTCATTGCGAACTAATTTGCCAGAATTTTACGTAATTATGACACAACATTGAAGGTTGTGCAATGTAACAGCAATATTTAGACTTAGGGATGCCATCCGTTAGATAAAATACGGAACAGTTCCGTATTTCACTGAAAGAATAAACGTTTTGTTTTCGAAATGATAGTTTCCGGATTCGACCATATTAATGACCCTTGGCTCGTATTTCTGTGTGTTATGTTATCATTAAGTCTATGATTTGATAGAGCAGTCTGACTGAGCGAAGGTAGGCACCAGCAGGCTCGTAAGCATTCATTCAAACAGCACTTTCGTGCTTTTTGCCAGCAGCTCTTCGCAATGCTTCAAGCATTGCGCTGTTTATGACTTCAAGCCTATCAACTCCCGAGATTAGGCTGGTGTAACCGATGTGAAATGGCTAGCTAGTTAGCGGAGTGCGCGCTAATAGCGTTTCAAACGTCACTCGCTCTGAGACTTGAGAGTAGTTGTTCCCCTTGCTCTGCATGGGTAACGCTGCTTCTGGGGTGGCTGTTGTCGATGTGTTCCTGGTTCGAGCCCAGGTAGGAACGAGGAGAGGGACAGAAGCTATACTGTTACACTGGCAATACTAAAGTGCCTATAAGAACATCCAATAGTCAAAGGTATATGAAATACAAATCGTATAGAGAGAAATAGTCCTATAATTCCTATAATAACTACAACCTAAAACTTCTTGCCTGGGAATATTGAAGACTCATGTTAAAAGGAACCACCAGCGTTCATATGTTCTCATGTTCTGAGCAAGGACCTTACATGGCACATATTGCACTTTTACTTTCTTCTCCAACACTTTGTATTTGCATTATTTAAACCAAATTGAACATATTTCATTATTTATGAGGCTAAATTTATTTTATTGATGTATTATATTAGTTAGTTAAAATAGTTAAAATAAGTGTTCATTCAGTATTGTTGTAATTGTCATTATTACAAATAAATAAATAAATAAAATAAATAAAATATTTGTAAGATCGGCCGATTAATCGGTATCAGCTTTTTTTGGTCCTCCAATAAATCAGTATTGGCGTTACAATCATAAATCGGGCGACCTCTAATAGATGTATTGCTATCCATTCTTACGTTGTCGTGTTTGAAGAAGCAGAGCATCCTCAGCTCTCTGAAGACCCTCTTACAGGAGACTAGGTTCTGGAAGACATTGGGCATCTTCTTCAGGGCTACCTTACGCCCGTCACGAGGGTCTGTCACTGACCTGCAGGGGCAAGATGGAGGGGTCTGTTTGCACTGGTCACCAATGGCGGGGACACGTGCATGCGCACACACAGCATGTCTATTTTATTCCCCTGTTAGATACACACCCTTTTTGGATGGGTGGAAATCAGTGGAAATCAGTCTTCATTCTTATTTGAAATGGCCCAACTTACCAGACCACACCAAATGCGCCATAACCGATAGGTCGATCAGGCTCCATCTCAGCAGGGCTTGGCACTTCACTGGCAGGACTACTGTGAGGCTGTGGTACAGCGGCCCCACCACCGGTGCTTCCCCCAAGAGACGTCGGGTGTCGAGGCGTCCCCGCAGGGGCAGTGGGTCCAGTTAGACTTGGAGTTGCACTGAGGCCCGTGGAAGTGGATCCAGTTGAGGTGTTGACGCAAAAATACTTGTTATGCCCCAACTCAGATCCGGGGAACAGGTTACCACATACTGTCTGCTGCAGGCCTGTACCATGGAATGCCATTCTATTTCAAACCCCTATCAGAAGGGTTCGTTTGGGAGCTATGTCTAATACTGTACTCGCTTTGAGCGTTGCATGCATTACATATACATGAACCGAGAGCTTGACTTCAGTATTCTATGCAGGCATGGTTGTGACTCTGTTCCTTGCTTGTAGAACATGCAACAGAGAATGTAAACCATGTCTAATATGGCTAGCAGCTATCTTGTTAGCTATTTAATAACATTAGCAGTGTTATTTAGCTTGCTATTAGACTATTGTCGTGGAATCACCATTATTGGCTTTAGTGAGGTAGGTAACGTTAGGTCACGACAGAAAACCAAAAGTATAACGTCAGCAGTGTGATCGAAAACACTGTCGGGTCCAGAAATTCCTGAGGTATATCGACACAAACGCTATCTAATTGACCAGCGATCACATAATCAATCAACCAGTCTGGCTGGAGAAAGCAATGCCCATCACTGTTAATACATTTGTGCTTTCTGTTTTGTGGCCTAATTTTACGATGAGTAAGAAGTCTCCCCTTATCTAACAATGCTATGTTACATTACCTGGCTACCAGCTCGCACTACATTAGTTTATTGCCCCGGGCTCAGATAGTTAACATCAACCAGACAAAGGTTGCTAACGAGCTAGCTAAACCGAAAAGTACACACACCTGTATTTGCATACACTAGCTTATGTTAAAGCTAACCAGTTTCAGGGGTAGCTAAATACATTTTTTTTAAAGGTAGCAAACACCAGGTTCTTCCAGCTCGAGTTGTCGGTCAATGAAATTCAGATTTGTAGAACGTTAACTAGCTGGCATTAGACCGAATGCTAACCAGCTGTTCCATGGCCCATATAAGACAGCCGGGTATTAGGCTAGCAGACTTTCGTGACCTATATATTTGCTTTGACCAAAAAACACTTTCAGTAGACGAAACGAAATGAACGAAAAACCAACCCGCGTGGTTCGCAGCGCGAAGAAGTCCTCTTTTGATTTTACACAACGAAAGTCAGTTTTGCATCACTAACGTTAGCGGAATAACGTTAGCCGGGGTTGCCAGCTAGCTAAATTGCTAACAAGCTAGCCCTATCATACCCACTGATAGAAAATGAAAAGTGCCAAGAGAGATTAAACCAGCTACTGTGTGATATAATTTCATCGCTCTTCTCTATGTCATCTGCTAACCATTTCTTCCGAATGATCCCTTTCTTTCTTGGAAATCAGCTGTTTGAAGTAGTGGAATAGTGAGTAGGAGGAGTTGGGGTGGGGGGGGGGGGGGGGGGGGTGGAGGATAGCAAAGGACAGGAGAAAAGGTGGGGGAGGGTTAGACCACTGGTGTAAGCAATGCCATGGACAATAGATCAACGGTTCATAGAATCTCTATTCAGATTATCATAACTACATCTATATAGAGACAACAAACAAACAAAAGTTGTAAAATAATTACATTTTTCTCCAGAGACATATTCATTTTCTATTCTACTGGCACATATCAGATGCTGTACATGTTCACAGATAAAGTGCATATAGGTTATACATACTACCGCTTTAATACAGTGACATTAACAGAGGAAATTCTACACCAACAGATGAACAGTCTAGAATGCAATCTCACAAAAACGCGTCACAAAAGTACAAATACTTTTCAGACAAATTCAACTTTGAGAGAATTAAAAATCTGAGCATCCAGAATAATAACAACAAGATCATAGGAAGCAAAGAAAGACGAGCATTCAGTGGCCAAATATACAGACAAATAAATACCCATTTGATGCTATCTGTCTATAAGTGATATGGTAAAGTTACATGGTGATGACATGTTTCTGTTGAAAAGGCAACAGTCCTTTCTTGGGATACTGTTCATCTTAAAAAGCAAAAAGCCAATGTAGGACCACAGCTCATACTGCGTCTGGGTGATCATATACTGTATAATCAATATTTCCAAGGAAAAGAAATAGCAATGCATTTGTAAAATCCCAAACATCGTTATGGGAGTTTGGGTTCTATGTGAATGGAAAAGTTTCATATTGAACAGGAAAACGTTCTCTTTCGTTCAGTAGAATTTGATACAAAAAAAAGGGGGATTCCACAATCTCTCCTTTCCTCTTCTCTCTCGTGGCCACCAATGGCAGTTGATAAAGTGACTGTTGCGTAAACAACAGCAACATCTTAAATAGGATCAAATACAAAGGGCTCCCAAGTGGCGCAGCGGTCTAAGACACTGCATCTCAGTCCTACTGACCCTGGTTTGATTCCAGGCTATATCACAACCAGCTGTGATTGGGAGTTCCATAGGGCGGCACACAATTGGCCCAGTGTTGCCTGGGTTAGGGTTTGGCCGGGGTAGGCCATCATTGTAAAATAAGAATTTGTTCTTAACTGACTTGCCTAGTAAAATAAAAGGTAAAAAAACAGACAAATGGGGCCCTGGGGGGTGAATGCCCCTATATGCTGATCCTGGGCCAGAATTTCATTTTCCCCATTAATGGTTAGGATTGGGGGAAGGGAAACTGATCCTACAGTACATCTGTACTTAGGAGAAATTTCACCCCTAACTGCAGTCTCTACGGCACCCCCTTACCTCCATCCCCTCTCCCCCTTCCCCCTCCCTTTCTCCAATGGGCCTGGCTGCTAGCTGAGAGGCTGGGGGGCGATGCTGGAGCAGTCAGTAACCAGCAGGCCCACGGTTGAGCTGCCTGACAGAGACACGGCCACAGCCATGGTACCGGTCCCCGCGGGGCTACTGCTGGGGCTGGGGGCGCCCTGGACCTGGGTGACGGCGTGGGTGCCCATGTGGCCCTGGAGCTGGGTGGGTGTCTTGCACTGCACCCCACACAGTTGGCACAGCAGCACCCCGCCGGCACCGGCCCCGCCGAACATGCCCCGCGTCCCTCCGCTCTCCTTCCACTCCTGGCCGTGGTGTTTCTGAGCGTGGACACGCAGATAGGTGAGGGTAGTGAAGCCTGGAGGGAGACGGGAGGGAGAGGGAGGAAGAGAGAGCATTGAGAAATAAGAAAAGGCGAGGAACAAAAGATGAGGAACAAAAGAGAAGGACATATGAGAGATGAGGAATGAGAGAGGGATACCTGTGTAACCACCTCCGTTACACAGGTATTCTCCTCTCCTTTCACACGTAAAAAATAACATGGTAGTCCACTCACTGCGGTTGCACAGGTGGCAGGCGTGGTGCTGTGATTGGTTGTGGACCCTCATATGATCAGTGATGTAGGCGGCAGAGAGGAGCTTGCCACAGATGTGGCACGGCACCTTCTCCTCGTGGCGAATCAGGTGGGCACGGAGACGGTCCCGCGTGGCGAAGGCAGACGTGCAGGTCTGTGTAGCACACGCGCCCACACACACACAAAACCATTGTTGAAGCGTGGACATTTTGACATTTTTCTTCGCCACTATATTTTAGAAGCTAAGCAGGTCAATACCATTAAATTGCCTATAACACATTCATACAGTGTATACATAGAAGCAAGGGACATACGACAGGAAACAAGTTTGAAAATAGGGAGAAAGAACAAGGCAAGAGTTCAAATGTTGTCCCCCACGAATGATGCAGTTTCTGGGAGATCGGTCATTCAGTGCCAGAGGAGTAGCTTTTAAGGGTTTTTCACAAAATCCAAAATAGTGTAAAATCCATCATGACAAACCTTATGCGTCCCTGAGTTAAATGTGCTCCTTGTGAGCCGGGACCTATGTACCGAATGGAATGACTTTAGGTCAAACCGGTTGAGGGGCATGACCTTTCAAAGTTAGCATTTTCATCGCTTGTTATAGCGCCACCATCTGGCCAATCAGTGTCATTTTGTAAATGACTGATCTTTATGGCAAGACCCATCTGAGATATCACAAATGACTTACTAACTGTGACAAATCGACTGAGACAGATTCATTGCGAGGGTCAATAATACATGCAGAGAGTAGAAAAAGAGAGAGTGAAAGCGTTAAAGTGAGTTTGAAAGAAGAGGATTTACCGGGCACTTGAAGGGTCTCTCAGTGGAGTGCACCTGTCTGACGTGACTGTTGAGGTGGTCGGGTCTAGAACAGACAGGAGAAAGAATTAAGATCCCACGTGTGTCTTATCTGTGTCGTATCGGTCATTTCTCGTCGATAGAGCTACCCTTGCAAAACAGACGTCACTTAGAACTAAATTCTATTAGAACTCCAGACTAATTTCACAAATGTGTGCATGTACATACACAGTACCAGTCAAAAGTTTGGACACACCTACTCATTCAAGGGTTTTTCTTTATTTTTTACTATTTTCTACATTGTAGAATAATAGTGAATACATCAAAACTATGAAATAACACATATGGAATCATGTAGTAAGCAAAAAAATCTAAATATATTTTATATGGGATTCTTCAAAGTAGACACCCTTTGCCTTGATGACAGCTTTGCACACTCTTGGTATTCTCTCAACCAGCTTCACTTGGAATGCTTTTCCAACAGTCTTGAAGGAGTTCCCACATATGCTGAGCATTTGTTGGCTGCTTTTCCTTCACTCTGCGGTCCAACTCATCCCAAACCATTTCAATTGGGTTGAGGTCGGGTGATTGTGGAGGCCAGGTCATCTGATGCAGCACTCAATCACTCTCCTTCTTGGCCAAAGAGCCCTTACACAGCCTGGAGGTGTGTTTTGGGTCATGGTTCTGTTAAAAAACAAATGATAGTCCCACTAAGCGCAAACCAGATGGGATGGCGTATCGCTGCAGAATGCTGTGGTAACCATGCTGGTTAAGTGTGCCTTGAATTCAAAATAAATCACAGACAGTGTCACCAGCAAAGCACCCCCACACCATCACACCTCCTCCTCCATGCTTTAAACTGATTTATCTTTTGACAAACATATCAAGACTTTCAAGGACAGCTTTTTTCCATCTACGTAATATTGCAAAAATCAGGAACTTTCTGTCCAAAAATTATGCAGAAAAATTAATCCATGCTTTTGTTCTAGGTTAGACTACTGCAATGCTCTACTTTCCGGCTACCCGGATAAATCACTAAATAAACTTCAATTAGTGCTAAAAACGGCTGCTAGAATCCTGACTAGAACCAAAACATTTGATCATGATTACTCCAGTGCTAGCCTCCCTACACTGGCTTCCTGTTAAGGCAAGGGCTGATTTCAAGGTTTTACTGCTAACCTACAAAGCATTAGATGGACTTGCTCCTACCTATCTTTCCGATTTGGTCCTGCCGTACATACCTACACGTACGCTACGTTCACAAGACGCAGGCCTCCTAATTGTCCCTAGAATGTCTAAGCAAACAGCTGGAGACAGGGCTTTCTCCTATAGAGCTCCATTTTTATGGAATGGTCTGCCTACCCATGTGAGAGATGCAGACTCAGTCTCAACCTTTAAGTCTTTACTGAAGACTCATCTCTTCAGTGGGTCATATGATTGAGTGTAGTCTGGCCCAGGAATGTGAAGGTGAACGGAAAGGCTCTGGAGCAACGAACCACCCTTGCTGTCTCTGCCTGGCCGGTTCCCCTCTCACCACTGGGATTCTCTGCCTATAACCCTATTACAGGGGCTGAGTCACTGGCTTACTGGTGCTCTTCCATGTCATCCCTAGGAGGGGTGCGTCACTTGAGTGGATTGAGTCACTGACGTGGTCTTCCTGTCTGGGTTGAGCCGTGGCGGAGATCTTTCTGGGCTATACTCGGCCTTGTCTCTGGATGGTAAGTTGGGGGTTGAATATATCCCTCTAGTGGTGTGGGGGCTGTGCTTTGGCAAAGTGGGTGGGGTTATATCCTGCCTGTTTGGCCCTGTCCGGGGGTATCATCGGATGGGGCCACAGTGTCTCCTGACCCCTCCTGTCTCAGCCTCCAGTATTTATGCTGCAGTAGTTTATGTGTCGTGGGGATAGGGTCAGTCTGTTATATCTGGAGTATTTCTCCTGTCTTATCCGGTGTCCTGTGTGAATTTAAGTATGCTCTCTCTAATTCTCTCTTTCTCTCTTTCTTTCTCTCTCCCGGAGGACCTGAGCCCTAGGACCATGCCTCAGGACTACCTGGCATGATGACACCTTGCTGTCCCCAGTCCACCTGGCCATGCTGCTGCTCCAGTTTCAACTGTTCTGCCTGCGGCTATGTAACCCTGACCTGTTCACCGGACGTGCTACCTGTCCCAAACCTGCTGTTTTCAACTCTCTAGAGACAGCATGAAAAGCCAAATGACATTTACTCCTGAGGTGCTGACTTGTTGCACCCTCGACAACTACTGTGATTGTTATTATTCGACCATGCTGGTCATTTATGGACATTTGAACATCTTGGCCATGTTCTGTTATGATCACCACTCGGCACAGCCAGAAGAGGACTGACCACCCCTCATAGCCTGGTTCCTCTCTAGGTTTCTTCCTAGGTTTTGGCCTTTCTAGGGAGTTTTTCCTAGCCACCGTGCTTCTACACCTGCATTGCTTGCTGTTTTGGGGTTTTAGACTGGGTTTCTGTACAGCACTTTGATATATCAGCTGATGTAAGAAGGGCTATATAAATACATTTGATTTGATTTACGGTGGGATCCACACATGCAGAGATCATCTGTTCACCTACTCTGCATCTCACAAAGACACGGAGGTTGGAACCTAAAATCTCATCAGACCAAATGACAGATTTCCACCGGTCTAATGTCCATTGCTAGCAAGTCTCTTCTTATTATTGGTCTTTTAGTAGTGCTTTCTTTGCAGCAATTCGACCATGGAAGCCTGATTCACGCAGTCCCCTCTGAACAGTTGATGTTGAGATGTGTCTGTTACTTGAACTCTGTGAAGCATTTATTTGGGCTGCAATTTCTGACGCTGGTAACTCTAATGAACTTATCCTCTGCAGCAGAGGTAACTCTGGGTCTTCCTTTCCTGTGGCGGTCCTCATGAGAGCCAGTTTATCATAGCGTTTGATGGTTTTTGCGACCGCACTTGAAGAAATGTTCAAAGTTCTTGAAATGTTCCATTTTCTTTTGACTGACTTGTCTTAAAGTAATGATGGACTGTTGTTTCTTGCCATAATATGGACTTCTTTTACCAAATAGGGCTATCTTCTGTACACCACCCCTACGTTGTCACAACACAACTGATTGGCTCAAATTAATTTTTAACAAGACACACCTGTGAATTGAAATGCATTCCTCATGAAGCGGTTGAGAGAATGCCAAGTGTGCAAAGCTGTCAACAAGGCAGAGGGTGGCTACTTTGAAGAATCTCAAATATAAAATATATTTTGATTTGCTTAACACTTTTTTAGTGACTACATGATTCCATATATGTGTTATTTCATAGTTTTAATGTCTTCACTATTATTCTGCAATGTAGAAAATACAAAAAATTAAGAAAATCCTGGAATGAGTAGGTAGGTGTGTCCAAACTTTTGACTGGTACTGTATGTGCATGTGTGTATACTTGTTTCACAATTGAACCCTCCCCCCTCCCACCACCCAGTCATCCCCCTTCTCACCGTGAGAATCCCTTAGCGCAGTGGGGGCAAACGTAAGGTTTCTCCACCCCTCCTTGGTGTGAGCGTACATGGTAGCTCATGCGGTCTTTCCTCTTGAAGCGCTGCTGGCAGATGGGGCAGTGGTAGGGCTTTTCGTCCGAGTGGGAAAGCCGGTGGCGGTTCAGGTGGTACACATCTCGAAAGGCCTTCCCACAGGCCTCACATGCATGGTTCTTCCTCACCTGGTTGGGGCTAGGGTTGGGGTAGGGTTGAGGCCCCTGGTTCTGGTTCTAGGTTTGATGAGAAGAAAGGGACAGTTGGCTAGTGCTGGCTGTGGGGTAAGTATAGCTACTCTGGTTACGTTGCACAATAAAGTAGGCGAGGAGAGAGCGAGAACGGCATAGGGAGCAGCAAATGATTCTTCAATAATTATGAGAAAACAGGCACCAACCAACCTGTACCATTGTCCCGGCAACCACAACTGCAGCTTGGAGCACCTGGGGCGCAGCCATGGTGACGGTCGCTGGGGCGATGGCCACCGCAACAGGTTGGCCCTCCTGGTTTCCAAGTGGGGTGGGTTGGGGAAGGGATTCTGCGGGAGGAGGATGAGAGGGCAGAGAGAGGTGGAGGAGGGAGAGAGGGATTGTTTGCCGCCCCCCTCCTCCTCCTCCCTTGCTCCCGTCCTCCCTCTCTCTGGCTGCTCTGTCCTTCATTTTGATGCCAGTGTGCACCGACTGATGGCGTCGGAGGTTGTAGTTGTTCTTAAACTGCTTGTTACATGTGGCGCAGATGTGTGTGGGCCGGCCAGGCTTGGAGACGGCCTTCTCTAAAGGAGAGATGGAAAATAAAGAGAGGAATGAGAGAGAGAAATATAGAGGGGAAAGGGAAAGAGGGAAAACAAAAGTGTGAGAGAACGTAACTCCTGAAAAGGGAACTAAGGGTAGAGATTGTGGGTTGGGATTCCTACATGGGCCTGACATAATGCATAAGTAAGCTATTGGGTCCTTCTACATTTGTATACTGTAAGTTGTTTAGGATGAAAGCATCTGGTGAATGACCACCCAGCAAGCACATTTGGTTCCTTGGAAGTTGTGAGAATGTACGTTTTTGATTTTCCATTGGTTCTGGGAATGAAGCCATAAGTTTCTTGACCCCTGACCGGTAAAACGCAAAGCTTTCTAAACATTTTGAGAACAGAAGAGAACATTTTGTCTGTTCTGTGAACGTTCATTTTTATATTGCAGGGAGGTTCTAAGAACATTTTACTATGGTTTCCTGAAAGTTTTCCTGGAAGGTTTTATTAAGGTTCTGAGAAGGGAAATTATAGGTAATTTGATGGTAATTAAATAACATTCTGAGAACATGTTTCTGTAAAACTTTTAATAACACTGCTAACTTAGTTTGGGTTAACTGTTTTGAAATCCAAGCATAGATAGGACACATGGAAGTAAATTTGCTTAGGCATTAAACATGCAAACACATTTACTTTTGATTGTGGCACAACGTCAGTAAGGTTCAAACCTATGATCTTCTGTTCTCTATCTATAGAATTAGTCCATTGCGCCACCAGGATGAACTAGAATGGCAATTTTTTTCACATTTTTGTCTTTTCAAACAGACCCCATTTCAAAGGAAACGACCACTCATTAAGATCAGGTGTGGCCAATTAGTTGGTGCGGCCAACACACTTAATAAGATAGAGGATGGAAAGAGTTTAGTTTATTCTGAGAACGGAATGTATATGTTTTTAAATAACATTCTTAGAACGTTCTCTGAACGTTACTAAAGTTTTCTTGTTTTTTTGTATGGAAAATTTTCTTAACATTCTCGGAACAATTTGAGAACATGACTTTAAATAGAACCATGAGGAAACCTGTAGCAAACGTTATGCTGAAGTACTGAAATTCCCACAGAAGAACGTTGTTTCTTAACATTCTTGGGACAATGTGAGAACATGACTTTAAATAGAACCATGAGGAAACCTGTAACAAAAGTTATGCTGAAGTACTGAAATTCCCACAGAAGAATGTTTCTTAACCTTCTCTGAACTATTTGAGAACATTCTCAAAGTCAAACCAGTTGGAGAACATCTGAGAATTGGAGAACATCCAAATGTGTAATTAAATGTAACTATGTTTGAACTTTTAGTAAACGTAGTAGTTCTGTTAAAGTCAGGGGCACAACTTTCACTGGGAGAAATGGCATTTTTGTCCCCCCCCTAGT
Source organism: Oncorhynchus mykiss (assembly GCF_013265735.2). Taxonomy (NCBI): domain Eukaryota; kingdom Metazoa; phylum Chordata; class Actinopteri; order Salmoniformes; family Salmonidae; genus Oncorhynchus; species Oncorhynchus mykiss. The sequence goes on from NC_048576.1 coordinate 62,107,066, forward strand.
TTTATAATTGCACTGTGATACCAAAAACGGCGTTGGTATGGTTAGGACCATGCGGACGCCTTAGAACGGTCGGGTAGGCTGTTTGGAGGTTTCAGACAGCTGGATTTAGGACCACATGGACACCAAAGAGCGGGTGGATAGGCTGTGTGAAGGCAAAGCTTTTGAAAAGCTGGCTGGACCAGCACAGGAGAGTTGAACAGAGGCAGCTGCTCTCAGTGTGTATGTGCTGAGCTCTTTCTCTGAGTTGTAAAAGCAAGCAGAGCAGAAACTGGCTACTCTTTAGTTGACTGATGTAGCTGAAAAGGTAACTGCTGTTTAACTTAATAGAAGAAATAACGAGTGTTCCCAGTGCTGAACTAGTAGTGTAACTGATATGTAACTTTAGCTGATGTTTTATACCCTCTTGACTGAGGTGAATGAATTCGTTAGCTAGTAGTTACCACAGTCAGTTCACCTCTAGCCTGTAGCTATCTGTCAGATAGCGATATGAGGTGGCATTTATTAATATCTAACAGCTGTTTGTATGGAAATGTTCTGTAGCCTTTTTGTCCCATTTCAACAGAAGTAAATGAACTTCTCTAGCTTTCACCAGTTGATGTACCATCAGAGAGAGAGCTGGCCAAAAGTAGGTATTATTTATGCCTCATTCACATTAGACCTGAATCAAACAATGAAACCAGCGGCCAAACGATTGAAGACGGATAATTCTGATGTTTTTTGTTGTTGTGGAATGTGAGTTTTTATTAGAGGCATTATAGCAGTGTAATGTTATTGATTTGTCAGTTTCCCTAACTAATTCCCTATTTTTATAACTGACACATTAATAAACAGCTCTACAGGCTTCACTGTTATGGTGCACCGTCAGTACACAACACTATGATCATCATATCTTAGCAGGATCAGATGGCGACAGTTTAATTTTATTTGTATTTAACTAGGCAAGTCAGTTATTTGAACAAGGGACTGCAGTGACACCTCTTGCACTGAAATGCAGTGCCTTAGACAGCTGAGCCACTCGGGGGCGCCACTCAGGAGCCCCATAACACACCAAGCAGGGTCAGACAGCCAGGAAAGACCAGTCTACGGAGCTCAGGTGAATTTTGCAGTATATTCACAATATCAGTGAATTTCCATCTCGAATTGATGGATAGACCTACAGTAGCTACAGGAAAGCATTTAAAGATTAAGGTTACAGTCTGGGATCTGGCAATAATGGTCATTTCAACTATTGAACCACTGATTCTATTCTTGGATAATAAAATGTGTAAATGTACACCAAGGTAATTCTTTGGCATGCCTCATTTTAGGAGGATCAGGTGGGGATGTGTCTCTGCAGGGTCAGGCAGCCAGGGAAGACCAGTCTGTGACGAAGCGGAGGTGAATTTTAGCAGACACACTTTATTCTCTCTGTGCAGCAAACAATGGAGAAGACAGAAACTCCAAAGATTGAAATTATTTTAAGGCAGTCTGACAAACCTCCAAAGTTCATTTCCAAATTGTTACAAGGGTTAAATCAGGCGTTTCCCCGATGGCACAAAGCATGAAAAACAACAATGTGAGGAAGACCTGGTAGAAGATATTGACGATCATGCATGGCTACAAATATGATTGAATGCCCAGTCATGTTCATATAATCTTAGACATAAATTACTGCAGTTTAAGACGGTTCCATGGAACGTACTAAACTCAGCCAAAAAAGAAACGTCCTCTCACTGTCAACTGCGTTTATTTTCCGCAAACTTAACATGTGTAAATATTTGTATGAACATTTCTGGGGGGGAATGGCCCTAGCCCTCACCCTCCGATCCAACAGGTCCCAGACCTGCTCAATGGGATTGAGATCCGGGCTCTTCGCTGGCCATAACAGAACACTGACATTCCTGTCTTGCAGGAAATCACGCACAGAACGAGCAGTATGGCTGGTGGCATTGGCTGCAGGAAGGGTACCACATTAGGGAGGAGGATGTCTTTCCTGTAACGCACAGCGTTGAGATTGCCTGCAATGACAACAAGCTCATTCTGATGATGCTGTGACACACCACCCCAGACCTTGACGGACACTCCACCTCCAAACCGATCCCGCTCCAGAGTACAGGTCTCAGTGTAACGCTCATTCCTTCGACGAAAAAGCAAATCCGACTATCACCCCTGGTGAGACAAAACCGCGACTTGTCAGCAAAGAGCACTTTTTACCAGTCCTGTCTCGTCCAGCGACAGTGGGTTTGTGCCCATAGGAGACGTTGTTGCCGGTGATGTCTGGTGAGGACCTGCCTTACAACAGGCCTACAAGCCCTCAGTCCAGCGTCTCTCAGTCTATTGTGGATGGTCTGAGCACTGATGGAGAGATTGTGCATTCCTGGTGTAACTCGGGCAGTTGTTGTTGCCATCAAAGATTAAAGGTATATACTAGGGAACTTTCATAAGGTCTGCATGCCTTATATGGAATACAGTATGACAAAAGGAGTCAGTATTGAAAACATGCCCACGTCAGGGGAGATACCTATTTAGCCAATCCCTAGGTGCTGGACTGCTCAGTCCTGGCCCTGGGGGTCAACCATCCTGTGGGTTGTCACTCTGGCCTTGGCATAACACACCCAAAACCAAAAATGAATGGGATTCTGGCCTTCTAGGCAGTGTTCCTCTGTCCAGTGTCTGTCTTCTTTTGCCCATCTTAATCTTTTATTTTTATTGACCAGTCTGAGATATGGCTTTTTCTTTGCAACTCTGCCTAGAAGGCCAGCATCCCGGAGTCGCTTCTTCTCTGTTGACGTTGAGACTGGTGTTTTGCGGGTACTATTTAAATGAAGCTGCCAGTTAAGGACTTGTGAGGTGTCTGTTTCTCAAACTAGACACTCTAATGTACTTGTCCTCTTGCTCAGTTGTGCACCGGGGCCTCCCACTCCTCTTTCTATTCTGGTTAGAGACAGTTTGCGCTGTTCTGTGAAGGGAGTAGTACAAAGCGTTGTACGAGATCTTCAGTTTCTTGGCAATATCTCACATGGAATAGCCTTCATTTCTCAAAACAAGAATAGACTGACAAGTTTCAGAAGAAAGTTCTTTGTTCATGGACATTTTTGAGCCTGTAATCGAACACACAAATGCTGATGCTCCAGATACTCAACTAGTCCCGAAAAGAAGGACAGTTTTATTGCCTCTTTAATCAGAACAACAATTTTCAGCTGTGCTAACATAATTGCAAATGGGTTTTCTAATGATCAATTAGCCTTTTAAAATAATAAACTTGGATTAGCTAACACAACGTGCCATTGGAACACAGGAGTGATGGTTGCTGATAATGGGCCTCTGTACGCCTATATACACTGCTCAAAAAAATAAAGGGAACACTTAAACAACACAATGTAACTCCAAGTCAATCACACTTCTGTCAAATCAAACTGTCCACTTAGGAAGCAACACTGATTGACAATAAATGTCACATGCCGTTCTACAAATGGAATAGACATCAGGTGGAAATTATAGGCAATTAGCAAGACACCCCCAATAAAGGAGTGGTTCTGCAGGTGGTGACTACCGACCACTTCTCAATTCCTATGCTTCCTGGCTGATGTTTTGGTCACTTTTGAATGCTGGCGGTGCTTTCCCTCTAGTGGTAGCATGAGACGGAGTCTACAACCCACACAAGTGGCTCAGGTATTGCAGCTCATCCAGGATGGCACATCAATGCGAGCTGTGGCAAGAAGGTTTGCTGTGTCTGTCAGCGAAGTGTCCAGAGCATGGAGGCGCTACCAGGAGACAGGCCAGTTCATCAGGAGACGTGGAGGAGGGTACCAACCCAGCAGCAGGACCGCTACCTCTGCCTTTGTGCAAGGAGGAGCAGGAGGAGCACTGCTAGAGCCCTGCAAAATGACCTCCAGCAGGCCACAAATGTGCATGTGTCTGCTCAAACGGTCAGAAACAGACTCCATGAGGGTGGTATGAGGGCCTGACGTCCACAGGTGGGGGTTGTGCTTACAGCCCAACACCATGCAGGACGTTTGGCATTTGCCAGAGAAAACCAAGATTGGCAAATTCGCCACTGGCGCCCTGTGCTCTTCACAGATGAAAGCAGGTTCACACTGAGCACGTGACAGACGTGACAGTCTGGAGACGCTGTGGAGAACGTTCTGCTGCCTGCAACATCCTCCAGCATAACCGGTTTGGCGGTGGGTCAGTAATGGTGTGGGGTGGCATTTATTTGGGGGGCCGCACAGCCCTCCATGTGCTCGCCAGAGGTAGCTTGACTGCCATTAGGTACCGAGATGAGATCCTCGACCCCTTGTGAGACCATATGCTGGTGCGGTTGGCCCTGGGTTCCTCCTAATGCAAGACAATACTAGACCTCATGTGGCTGGAGTGTGTCAGCAGTTCCTGCAAGAGGAAGGCATTGATGCTATGGACTGGCCCGCCCGTTCCCCAGACCTGAATCCAATTGAGCACATCTGGGACATCATGTCTCGCTCCATCCACCAACAGACTGTCCAGGAGTTGGCGGATGCTTTAGTCCACGTCTGGGAGGAGATCCCTCAGAAGACCATCCGCCACCTCATCAGGAGCATGCCCAGGCGTTGTAGGGAGGTCATACAGGCACGTGGAGGCCACAAACACTACGGAGCCTCATTTTGGATCAGCCTGTAGTGTGGTTTTCCACTTTAATTTTGAGTGTGACTCCAAATCCAGACCTCCATGGGTTGATAAATTTGATTTCCATTGATAATTTTTGTGTGATTTTGTTGTCAGCACATTCAACTATGTAAAGAAAAAAGTATTTAATAAGAATATTTCATTCATTCAGATCTAGGATGTGTTATTTTAGTGTTCCCTTTATTTTTTTGAGCAGTATATATCCATAAAAAGAAATCTGCCGTTTCAGGCTACAATAGTCATTTACAACATTAACAATGTCTACACTGTATTTCTGATCAATTTGATGTTATTTTAAATGGGTAAAAAATGTAACTTTTATTTCAAAAACAAGGACATTTCGAAGTGACCCCAAACTTTTGAACGGTAGTGCATGGTTCTCAGAACATTATGTGCGTGCTGGGCAGAAACTGTGATGTAATATTGTTGCACTGCTCTCACCATCACAGATGTAGACGATTCACTCATGATTTTTTTATTACATTTCTTTGTCTTTTTTTAATCTCTCTCACAACCTCTCATTTTAGTCCTCCTTTCTCTCTCTCTCCACCCCTCTCTGTCTGTCACAAACATATGCAACAGACACAGGGAGTGTGAAAAGGACATTATTTCCTGAGGTAAGAAATCCCATGGTTCAGGGTGGGGCTGAAGAGATATCAGATTGTATGTGCGTGTTTTCAGCTTTGATATGTAAAGAGAGGACATCAAGGTGCTTCCGCTGAGTCTGCAGCAGCCGTGACTCTTGACAACAACAAACACTCTCTCTGCCCCTCCACTCCCCTCCTATCCAGTAGTTTATTGTGGATTCCATATGTGTTTATTGAATTAGAATAATATTGAATAAACATAGTGGTCCTCCGTGGCTCAGTCAGTAGAGCATGACGCTTGCAATGCCAGGATTCGATTTCCGCTGGGACCACGCATAATTATTTTTATGTGTGTCGCTTTGGTTAAAAGTGTCTTATAAATGGCATATATTATTATTCTAATATTATCATTATAGACTTGTGGAATTGATCAATTGAGTAAATTGTACCTGATCCTGGCTGTATCTCAAATGGCAACCGCCACCCTATTCCATACACAGTGCGCTACTTTTGACCCGAGCCATATGGCTGCTGGTCAAAAGTAGTGTACTATATAAGGAATAGGGTGCCTTTTGGGATATAAGACCTGCATGCTCACCAGGTAAAGGCTCTTCATTCAGGGCGGCTGTGTCCACTGTGGATGGGGGCGGGGCTATGTGCTCTGTAGGGGGGTTCTGGGCGGAGCCAGTCATGTCCGGAAGCAGCTCTGATTGGAGGGCTGTCTCAGACTGGGTCTGTGAGGGCGGAGTCTGGGGAAATGAGATCAAGAATTAGCTGCTGAGGCTTGAAATACACATCATTGGGGGATCATGCCACCTTTGACCCCAGTCAGCACACACACAAGCTCTCACTCTTGCCCTCATAATCAATACTACAACAAATTTGTAAGGGGCACAGTTGGCAAATTGTCAGCTTAAGACTTATATGACATAACAAACATAATAAGCATGTGTATGATCCCAGGATCCCTGAGCATTCACTTCTGCATCCATTGCACTCTGAAGAGTGAGACATTAAACACAATTTGTATCTTTCTTTCTCTGACACACACACACAAACTTACCTGAAACAGAAAATTACTCCAAGAAGAATCCATTTTGAAGCAGGATGATGTCAGATACTTTTAGTCCAAGAGTCAAAACTAGAAATATATATCCACCTGAGACTTGGGCGCCAACCAACCATAGGCTGGGGCCAACTGATGAATCACTCCACCTGCTATAATGTCTGCAGCCTACCTAGTTCCTCTCTGCAGTTTCAAATATCAAAGGTGAATATCTCTGTGTGAAAGTTTAAATCGCGGTGCATTCAATAGCATAAATTATTATTGAAGAAGAATGATCCATTTTGAAAGGCTGTCAGTTATTTGACAATATTTTTTGACAGTAATGCTAATGTTCAACTAAAATGTTGTTATATGGTGTGGGACGAAAGGATGCAACATGATATTATAACTAAAATGCGACAAAATGGTTGATGCATGCTTTTAATGATGCATTTACAATGCAATTTACATTGTATATTTATATTATAGCCTAAGCAGAAATCCTATTCTCAAATCCATGCAACATTTGGTTATTACAAATAACGAAAAATATATTTTAAAAAAGTAATAATAATAAGTCCGCAGTTGTTTGTAAATACGTGGACGAAGAGTCATTTATTTCGATAGCTCCGAGAGGCCAAAGCGGTGGTGGATTCCAAAGCCTCGGTGTTGCGTAAAATCGTGTCCCCAACTAGAGAGTCCCCGATCGGCCGCAATCGAAAGCTTCGCCTCGGCTTTTCAAACGAGAGGACGACATCTTTCTTTTTTTTTTCTATTTCTCTCTCCCTCCCACCCTCGCTGTCTTTCTTCCTTTTATTTTTTTTACATCTCTTCTCCTCTCCCCTCTCTATCTATCCCCCGCCGCCGTGTCCCCTGTTTAAAGGGAAAGTATTTAGTGTAGCTTATGCACCCTCCTCTCTGTTCCGGTCTCCTCCGTGGCGTGCGCTGTTTTCAATAGGCCCGTGCATCCGTCTTCTTGCCCCCGCGAGTTCGGCCGACATAAATACCTATTTTATCAACAAGCTAGTAATGCAATATAATTGCGTAAGATTGTCCAACTACAAACTAACATATCACAACATCCTTATAGTGAGATAATATTGAGAATACCCAACTGGGTGACATCAATAGAAACGTATTAAGGCAATAAAACAAGATCACGCGCATCTTAAAGGTAAATATACATGCTTCAGGTGCAACAGCTTCACAGTAATAGGAATATACATCAAAATGACAAAAACGTTGTTTTCAATAGATTGTTAAGGCTAGAAGTGAGGTAGGCTAATGCTCCAGAGATACTGGACTTCTTACTCATATCTGCATCTCTGGCTGTAAAATAATGCTGCTGCAAATTTGACTGTTGTAGGAGAGTTACAATGGTTATTCTATCAAACTTCAAATTACTGGAACAGTACACAAGGCAGAACAGAACATCTAGGTTAATGGTCAGTGGCCCAAGCCCAGTTCAGACAGGAGGGGAATCAGATTGCTATTATCTCCAGGAACTTAACTTTTGGTTTATACTTTCATTTGTTGCGCTAGTAGTAGTGCCTATTGATGTTTAGGAGGCAGCTACAGTAGCTGGAAGATACCATCTTCTGTTTTTAGTTCATTGAATGTATTTTATTTCATCTGGGTGCTTACATCACTGTGAGCACCCTGGTACTACTCGTAGCCCCCTTTCTTCTCAGTCCTTGAAAACACTGAGCAAGAACAACTTGTGCATTGAAGACTGATGTGTTTCTGTCCTGTCTTTTAATAATATCTTTGCAGAGCTACATAAAAGCCATACAAGTAAGCCTTGATGTCACTCTTCATTTCTTGGCTGTTCTGTGATAAATATACTGAGTGTACAAAACATTATGAACAGTGTTCTTTCTTTCCATGACATAGATTGACCAGGTGAATCTAGGTGAAAGCTATGATCCCTTATTGAGGTCACTTGTTAATTCCAGTTCAATCAGTGTAGAGGAAAGGGGAGGAGACAGGTTATAGAAAGATTTTTAAGCCTTGAGACAATTGAGACATGGATTGTGTATATGTGCCATTTAGATGGTGAATAATGGGCAAGACAAAATATTGAAGTTCCTATGAACGGGGCATGGTAGTCGGTGCCCCGGTTTGTGTCAAAACCTGCAACGATTCTAAGTGTTTCCACATTCAACAGTTTCCATTGTGCATCAAGAATGCAAGAATGGTCGACCATCTAAAGGACATCCAGCCAACTTGACACAACTGTGGGAAACATTGGAGTCGACATGGACCAGCATCCCTGTGGAACGCTTTCGTAACTTGGGGGTTGCTGTGCGAAGTTGCTGGAATTACAATACACTGTCTTACACGTCGACTCAGAGCATCCCAAACATGCTCAATTGGTAACATGTCTGGTAAGTATGCAGGCCATGAAAGTACTGGGACAATTTCAGATTCCAGGAATTATGTACAGATCCTTGAGACATGGAGCCATGCATTATCATACTGAAACATGAGGTTATGGCAGTGAATGAATGCCACGACAATGTGTCTCAGGATCTCGTCACAGTATCTCTGTGCAGTCAAATTGCGACTGTGTTATTTTCCATAGTTTATACCTGTCCATACCATAACCCAACCGCCACCATGGGGCACTCTGTTCACAACGATGACATCACCAAACCGCTTGCCCACACAACGCCATACATGTCTTCTGCGGTTGTGAGGCCGGTTGGACGTACTGCCAAATTCTCTAAAATAACGTCTGAGGCGGCTTATCGTAGAGAAATTAACATTACATTTCTCTGGCAACAGCTCTGGTGAACATTCCTGCAGTCGGCATGCCAATTGCACACTCCCTCAAAATTTGAGGCATCTGTGGTATTATGTTGTGTGACAAAACTGCACATTTTAGAGCCTTTTATTGTCCCCAGCACAAGGTGCACCTGTATAATGATCATGCTGTTTAACCAGATTCTTGATATGCCACACCTGTCAGGTGGATGGATTATCTTGGCAAAGGGGAAAACACACACAAACAGGGATGTAAAAAAAATGTGCACACAAAATTTGAAATAAGCTTTGTGCGTTTGGAAAATTGTAGATTTTTTTACTTCAGCTCATGAAACATGGGACCAACACTTTACATGTTGCGTTTGTATTTTTGTTCAGTGTAGTTAACGAGCCAAAGCCTGAACCAGTATCTGGGCAGAGGAGATTATGAATATGACAAGATCTCCTCTCTGCCCAGAAAACTACCATTCACCAGCTCTGTCAAAATATGTTCGTTACTCACCAGATATGCCTGCCCTGCCTGCTACTATCGTCACATACTGCCGCTATGCACTTCCAAAAATGTGTCAGTGGGGTCAGATATTGTGTGTGACATAAGTATGTACGCACGGAGACAGATACACAGTCCCCTCCCCGATTTCATTGTGTAGGACAATGACAACATTGCTAATGCCGCCAGTTGTCTTGAAAGCAGCATCAGAACTCGGAATAAAAGTCTGCGTGTTCTTTTGCTTAGAAATTCCTATTGGTTGATTCTGAAAAAAAAAAAAAAAAGGGATTATTAGAATTTAATAGGATCTCTATAAGTCCCTCCTATTACCCATGGCGCTGGCTTGTACAATAACGACTCTGGACCTCTACTTTGACTACACTACCTAGAACCTAGAAACTCAACGGCCACTGTACAAGGTGGGACCTGTGTGGTCCAGCGGTTGCAGCCGCTCACCCTGGCACGCATTTGTGCCAGAGTCGGCATGGGTTCGAGTCCGGCCCACTGCCTTTTAGCTCACCTTCCCCATTTCCAGCACTTGAAGGTCTCTTGGGCGGAACCAGAGACTGGGATTGGTCCTTTGAAAAAGGACACTGTACAAGAAGCCATGCACATAATAACTGAAGATACTGGCATAGGAGAGCAAACTGGTTGGTTCAAAGATGTCTTTATTACCTTTTCATCTATTACCGTTGACAAAGACATTCTGAACAATATCTGCAAGCCGGAGGCACTGCATGGAAATAAAACCTAAAAACACCTTTCTTACACAGACACCCACAATGTATTTACAGATGTTATCGTAGATCTTACATGGCTTGGTTTTGTTTTGTTGTGCTCCTCCCTCCCACCTTCGCAATGACCCAAAGTACACAGCACATTCTCCCAAACGTCTTGTTGAACTCAAATGAACTAGAGACCTTTGACGCCACCTGGCTGATAGCAACGTCACCCCACTCCAAACCTAGTTTCTAATGGTTGACGATAAAACAGATCAGCCACAGTATATATATATATATATATATATATAGTACACACGGTCACACAGTGATGATAGAAAAGCTTGTCGAATAATATTTATAACAAACACTCAAAACATAATACTCAGGTGGTCTTCACTTGAGCTAAGGAATGTGCCCAATATTATAGATGAATGCATGTCTGTAAGCAAGTATCTGAGTATGTGTGTGGCAAGCTCGTGTGTGTGTGTGTGTGTGTGTGTGTGTGTGTGTGTATACACGTATCTGCAAAAAAAGGTGTGCGCACATGGCTAAGAAAGTGTGTGCATCTTCCCCATCCAATCATCACTGCAACGTAAAAGTCCAACACCACCTCTACAGTCACCACTACCCAGGGGCGCAACTTTTAGAAGTGGGGGGGACAATTATTATTATTATATATATATATTTTTTAATCCTTTCAGATAACCACTCCAAACAGTCTACCCGACCGCTCGGAGCCGTCCCGCATGGTCCTAAAGCACACCATTGCCTCGTTTTATAATCACATTCCAATGATAAAACCTGGGGGCGACAAAAATGACATTTCAGAATGTGTGTGTGGGGGGGGGGGGGGGGGGAGGAAACATGTCCCCAGTGAAAGTTGCGCCCCTACCATTACCAGTTGGTACAAGTTGCAACTAAGCACTGGTTCAGGGTCAGATATGCTATCCTCCTGATGGTCAAGGTTAAGAGTTGTGGTTGGGTAATCTGATCCTAGATCTGTGGCCTGGGCAACTTCTACATTTCACGGTAAGCACCTACACCTGTTGTATTTGGTCCATGTGACAAATAAAATGTCATTGGCTTTGATTACCACAGTAAAAAAAAAAGAAGAAATAATGAGAACAAAAAAAGAAAAGTAAAAGCTGTAAAGACCATTTCAAATCGTTACTGATGATGACGACAGAGAACAATAAAAACAACCATAGGAATTTAAATATTAATAGGAACATCAATAGTAGTGACTTGGACGTTACCACTTAGAAAAAAAAGAGTATTTCAAGATAACACGTATCGCTCAAACCCTTGGTTATGAAGTCTACTAAATAAGGTGTGGTGGAAAGTGATTCGTGTTGGCTAGTTAGCTAGACAATATTAAAGCCTGCGATGATTTGCTCGCATACAAAAATATACCACCACGGTTTACTTTTTCAAGGTGACACCGGTTATAATGTCAGGCTTTACAACACTATACAAGTAGGCTTTGATAACAGAAGGTTTAAGTTGTTACAATATTCTAACTAAAATAAATAACCATCATCAGTTTGGTTTTTAAAAAGGTCCCCTGACTAAGCTTACCTCCATCTTTGCTACATCACACAATAATATTTGTTCTCACACCTTCAACTCTATTCAACAAACACAGCAACTCTGACTCTGCTTTCTGTCTGTGTCCCAATCCTCTCAAATATCCTCATTTCCTTGCTTAATTTTCTTGTCTCCTTCCCTTCGATATCACTAACGTTTTTTCCCACCCAATGATTTCACGTCCTTTCCTATCAGTGCTCAAGCGGCGACTAAAAAAAGTGGGTTATTTGAGACTTTTGGGACACAGGGTGCATCTCAATAGTCTAGTGGCTTCCTCTCCTCATCTCCAATCCTTTCTCTCGTCTGATGTGAAATAACTGGATGGGTAAGCAGTATTGACTTGTAGGCATCCACCTTACTGTTTTCACCAATCGCTTGTTTTCCGATCAGTGCAGATGGAAAGGAAAGGACACGAGGAAAGGAAGCCACTTTAGACTATTGAGATGCACCTCCCCCCTCCTCTCACTCGGCCTTGCTCCTCTCCCTCTCACGGTCGGACACGTCGATGGCAGCCATGTTCCTGGAGGCAGTGATCAGGTGCAGAACGCTGATGGCAGACTTCAGCACACACACCACGGCACAGACACCAAGCAGCCACTGCAGCCACACTGGAGAAGAGACAAGAAGAAGAAGAAGAAGTCCCGTTGTTTCCACATTGCCCCCTTCCTAATGTGTAGGACCTGCTGTACAGACCAGCTATTTAGCAGAGGATTACTATGCTTCTGTGAGTGAATATGAGCCGACGTATTTAGACCGAGGCAAGAAGGGAGGGATATTACAGCGGGAGAGAACGGAGAATGGAAGATATGCAAAGGGAGAGAAAAGAGAAACTAAGAAAAGAAGAGGTGTGGGGGGGGGGGGGGGGAATGACAGAGTGAAGAGACTCACCATGGGGTTCCTCAATGTAGTAGGAGACGTAGAGCAGGCAGAAGAAGAGCTCGTTCCCCATACACATGACAAACAGCACCGGCTATGGAAGACAGCAGTTAGATCAGGCTGTTGGCACACGTACGTGTGTGTGTGTGTGTGTGAGAGATGGAGTGTATGTAATAATTGTGTGTGCATGGGTGCATGCTAACTGTTAAGAGTGTTGGGCCAGTAACTGGTTTGAATCCCCAAGCCGACAAGGTGACAAATCCGTCAATGTCCCCTTGAGCAAGACACTTAACCCTAATTGCTCCTGTAAGTCTCTCTGGATAAGAGCGTCTCCTAAATTACTAAAATGTTAATGTAAAGTGTGAAAGGACTTTTTTTTTGGTGGTGTGTGTGTGTGTATGACCATGTTGGTGTGTGTGTGTGTGCGAGTGTATGACCATGTTGGTGTGTGTGTATGACCATGTTGGTGTGTGTGTATATGACCATGTTGGTGTGTGTGTGTGTGTGTATATATGACCATGTTGGTGTGTGTGTGTGTGTGTGTGTATATGACCATGTTGGTGTGTGTGTGTGTGTGTGTGTATATGACCATGTTGGTGTGTGTGTGTGTGTGTGTGTGTGTGTGTGTGTATGACTGGATTTCTTACACGGGAAGTATAGTAGAGGCGAAGAATGGGGTTTCCAGATAGATCAATGGCCTTGTGGCTGGTGGATCCCTTCATCATTGAGCTGAGACAGAGAAAGAGTGTGACAGAGAGAGAGCGACAGAGAGAGAGCGACAGAGAGAGAGCGACAGAGAGAGCGACAGAGGGGGCAGCGAGAAAAAGCGGGATGGAGAGAGAGAGGGAGCCCGAATGAGAGAGATACATAATGAGAGAGAGAGAAAGAATGAGAGAGAGGTTTAACCTTTAATTCAGTACAAGGACATAACACCACCATTTTCATCACCATTACATGTGATGGCCCTGGGTGTATCTCAGTAGTCTAAAAACAGCCTTTTCTCCATCCACATTGGGGGAAAAAAAACACGCTAAAGCAATATTGTGGGTGCCTACTACTGGGAATCAGCTGTCACGTGCCCATTCCTTTCAAATCAGTCGAAGGAGAGGATTATTGAGATGAACCCAACATCTCTGTTAGCCACACTGACCTAGATAAAAATCGGATGGACCAACAACCTATACACACACTTGGCTGTGGATGGGGTGAGGAGCCCCAATACAACTCAAAGAAATGGGCGACAAACCCCCCCCCCACTTAATGGACACAAAACATTCACTGAATCCATGATTATTTGTGTAAATCGTATGTAATGTACAGTTCATGGTTCTCCGAGGCTCTTTTGTTACGTACCTGTGCAGGTGGAGCCAGTGGCTGGCGATGTCCAGGCTCATGCTGATCTGGAAGAGGAAGGTGTAGGAGGGATAAAGCAGAGCTAGGTTGACCAGGAGACACATGGTGGCACAGCGGTCTGTCAACATGTCCAGCATCGCACCAAACTTAGTGCCTACAGGACAGGGGAGAGACAGGGAGAGGTTATTTTTGTATAGCACATCGATTTATACAAAATGATTACCCAAATGTTTTTTTTTTTTTACAAATTATGTGAAAAGGAATTAGAGAATGCTGTGCAGGAACTTTAACCACCGGCTGGCAAAGCTCCAGATAGCTTAGACATTTGCAAACTGTACGACTCAAGTGTCTGGAAAATGTGATGCCATGCAGTGTGTTTTACCAAAGACAGCGAGAACACAAATCGCTTCACTCCCAATCAATAGACTCCTAAAGTCATCACGATACAGTATTCAATATGTCTGTCTAGGTTTGGGTGATATACCTTTAATACTGTATACTGGGATTTCAAAACACAGACTGATTTTCAATGCATTTGGTTTGCTTACTTTCTAGCTAAGTGGCTAAATGTCAAGACCAATCATCTTGGTTACAGCAGAGACATTCAATCCACTCCTGAATCAAGGTCCCTGTTGCCTAAATGGTTTTGTGTGTAATTATTATTATTATATATTTTTTTAAAGATTTTCAATACTGCCCCTTATATGCACTTCCGGTAATACCGTGTACCTCGGTATGGTACAGAAACGATATGACTGTATGAAAATCTAGACACCGCCCGACCTTATGTCTGTCGGCTGCAGACCACTGGAGGTTCCCACTGGTCACTAAAGACACATATAGGCAAGACTGTGTACCTTCACATTTCCGCTCTGTCTATTGTGACATGCCTTCGCTTCTGCCATATTCATACTCCTGTTTCAGGCATGTTTCAACCACTCGCCCGATCGTTTGATTTCCATTCATGCCCTTTAAAAAAAATATATATAGTTGATAATTGTTATCGACGACAGGCCTATCACCTGCTGCCATTGCCGTGATGACAAACACCGGCAAGTGTCCAATGGAAACCTCCTTGTGACCCGCCGTGTTCGACATGAAACCCTGATTAAGACTTATTCATTACCAGTGTTATGAAACCTTACAGATGCAAACGGCAAGTGTTTTAGCCAATACGCAACACAGACACATCAGCATCTCAGACAAGGACTTTAAACCTCAGATTCTGTCATTTGTGCAGCTAATGAGCTCCGGTTCATGACCACGGCACTACTTTATAATAGAAGAGAAAGGACAAAGGCGAGAGAAACATTCTAGCTGTTATTCTCCAGGATTGCCTGAAAGCCAGAGACAGATTTAGACTTGGAACAGCTGTGGCAATATGGGCAGGAACTGTCATACTCCGGGCGAGATGTGGTCCAAACTGTACAAGAGGGCCCCAAGTGACAAGGATCTACCGGACGTGGGCATCAACAGCGCCCACTAGTCCTCCAGGCCCACTCCTCCGGTATGATGGAGCATGTGGCTGACCCGTCTATGTGGAGAGGCTAAGCAGGGGGAGGGTAGCCCTGGTCATCTCCACGGTGTTAGAGGTGATCCTCATAGCCAACAAGGAGGTACCGTTGGGACATGGTGGGGGGGGGGGGGGCATGCTGCATCTGGTGTTTGCCCAGGGAGAAGGCCTTGGCGGTGCGCAACTGGATGGATGAGTATCTGAAGCTCGTGCAGATGGATCTGGAGACCGAGCCGCTCCTCCTTGAGGACACCAAGCGTGTGAAGGGTTTAACCAGCTTTAACCTGACCGCGCGCCTAAGGAACGCAACGCTAAGAGACAACCAGACGTCCTCCCGCCCCATGGCGCACCGGGTCAGCGGAGCCGCCTTCCACTCCCAGACGCTGACCGAGCGGGCTTGACTGGAGGAGGGCCACAAGACGGTGGGGGGCGAAGAAGACATCTACCTACAGGATCCACAGGAGCTGATGGGAGTGTCTGGAACCTAAACCCCATATGGGATGTTGAATCGACTATGCTTGGTACTTCCTGCTGGGTTCAATACGTGAGAGCAGAATAAGTGGAGGAGTAAATCTGTTGATTTTCAAAGCCGTGATCTGAAGTACTGTCAAGTAAAAGGATTTTGTCGCCAAATTTTTATCAACAAACAACGACGGGGGGGCAAAGAGGTACTTCACCGACATCCAGAATAATAACGTGGGACTGTCATTGTACCCACCTAATACTAAGTTTGTTGCAAAAATAAAAGTGTTGCATTGTGTCGTGTCGTGGTGACTTTTTTTTTATATGGACCTAGGTAGGGATTAGCGGCTCGTGCACACGAATAGGCACGACACACGCGATCCATCTTCCCTGTGATGACCCAGTTCCACTTTCTGTAATTATGATTTTTTTTTTCCGTTTAAACAAATAATATGGATAACATGAAGCGCATCCCGTCCGTATCATTTCATCAGGTAGCCTAATCAGGATTTACCTTTAGTGGACAGCAGCCTTATAAGAACATTGTTCCGGTCTTTGATATCAGCACCAGGCTCATATCAGTCCGACTCTTGAGACCCAGAGTGTCTGAATAAATCTATCATGGGTTGACTCTATCACAGGGTAAAAACGACATGAATAGTTGTAATGGTGGTACCTTGGTTGAGGGCGCGGGCGGCGTGCCCATCAAAGGCATCCAGGAGGGCACTGAGCAGGTAGAAGAACACAGCTGGTACGGGACAGCATGGCATCAGGTAGAAGGCAAGCAGAGCCAGCACGATGCGGGCATAGCCTAACAGAGAGGATAGGATCAGAGGAGAGGGGAGGACGAGAGAGGAGGAAAGAGGAAAGGGGAGGAGAGGGGAGGAAAGTGGAGGAAAGAGGAGAGGGGAGGAAAGAGGAAAGGAGGGCCAAGGGTGGGTGAAGGGAGGTGGTGGTGTTAAAAACAGGATTTGGCCAGCCCAATGTGACAACGCATTCTGAGACAGAGACCTTCGCCCCCTCTCTGCGAGAAAAATCTCTAGGCATTCTAGTGAGCTAGATCATCTTAAAGATTTTCGACAGAGAACATTCCCATCCTAAGAGAGTCACTAAGAAGCCACACATCCGAAGCCCTATCCCTAACAGGACGGTTATGTCGAGGCCCCCCATCCGATTTGGGTTTTGATTATAGACTTTAAATAGAATATCTGAACTCTTTAAAAATACTTGTTGACTTTGTGTCTGTCTGGCATGCCAGATGGATGAAGGATCTACTTTTCCAACTGTTGGGTCCATTTTTCCAGTCAAGCTCAATCAAGCCCAGATAAAGCACTTGAAATGAATTCAAATAGTATTTAAACCAACCCAGGTCTGGCACACAAAACAATCCTTCCAATACATAGCTAGATGGTGATACAGGTTGCTGGCACTGGCGCCTTCACACTACTGTTACACTACTAGCCATCTCTCTATAGCTACGTGTATTGTGAATATACAATGCATTCGGAGAGTATTCAGACCCCTTGATTTTTTTCCATATTTTGTTGCGTTACAGCCTTATTTTAAAATTCCACATCAATCTACACACAATACCCCAAAATGACCAATCGAAAACAAGTTTAGACATTTTAGAAAATGTATTACAAATTTAAAAAAACAGAAATACCTTATTTACATAACTATTCAGACCTTTTGCTATGAGACTCGAAATTGAGCTCAGGTGCATCCTATTTCCATTGATCATCCTTGAGATGTTTCACCAACTTGATTGGAGTCCACCTGTGGTAAATTAAATTGACTGGACATGATTTGGAAAGGCACACACCTGTCTATATAAGGTCCCACAATTGACAGTGCATGTCAGAGCAAAAACCAAGCCATGAGGTTGAAGGAATTGTCCGTAGAGCCCCGAGACAGGATTGTGTCGAAGCACAGATCTGGGGAAGGGTACCAAAAAAAATGTCTGCAGCATTGAAGGTCTCCATCATTCTTAAATGGAAGAAGTTTGGAACCACCAAGACTCTTCCTAGAGATGGCCGCAGGGCTAAACTGAGAAAACGGGGGAGAAGGGCCTTGCTCAGGGAGGTGACCAAGAACCTGATAGTCACTGACAGAGCTTCAGAGTTCCTCTCTGGAGAAGGGAGAACCTTACAGAAAGACAACCATCTCTGCACCACTTCACCAAATCAGGCCAGACAGAAGCCACTCCTCATTAGAAGGCACACGACAGCCCGCTTGGAGTTTGCCTAAAGAACTCTCAGACCATGAGAAACAAGATTATCTGATGAAACCAAGATTGAACTCTTTGGCCTGAACGCCAAGCATCACATCTGGAGGAAACCTGGTGGTGGCAGCATCATAATGTGGGGATGTTTTTCAACAACAGAGACTGGGAGACTAGTCAGGATTGAGGGAAAGATTAACATAGCAAAGTCCAAAGAGCTTTTTATATTTTTTATTTGACCTTTATTTAACCAGGTAGGCCAGTTGAAAACAAGTTCTCATTTACAACTGCAACCTGGCCAAGATAAAGCAAAGCAGTGCGACAAAAACAGAGTTACACATGGGATAAACAAACGTACAGTCAATAGCACAATAGAATAATCTGTATACAGTGTGTGCAAATGAAGTAAGGAGGTAAGGCAATAAATAGGCCAATAGTGGTGAAGTAATTACAATTTAACAATTGCAGATCCTTGATGAATACCTGCTCCAGAGCGCTCAGGACCTCATGGGGCGAAGGTTCACCTTCCAACAGAACAACATCAGAACAGCACACAGCCAAGACAACGCAAGAGTGGCTTCGGAACAAGTCTCTGAATGGCCCAGCCAGAGCCCGGACATGAACCCAATCGTTCATGGACATCTCTGGAGAGACCTGAAAATAGCTGTGCAGCGATGCTCCCCATCCAAACTGACAGAGCTTGAGAGGATCTGCAGAGAAGAGTGGATAAACTCCCCAAATAGGTGTGCCAAGCTTGTAGCGTCATACCCAAGAAGACTCGAGGCTGTAACCGCTGCTTCAACAAAGCACTGAGTAAAGGGTCTGAATACTTATGTAAATTTAATATTTCAGTATTTTAATAGATTAGCAAAATGTCTAAACTGATTTTGCTTTGTCATTATGGGGTAGTGTGTGTAGATTGATGAGGGGAAAAACACAATTGAATACATTTTAGAGTAAGGCAGTAACGTAACAAAATGTGGAAAAAGTCAAGGGTTTGAATAGTTTCAGAATGCACTGTAATAGCCAATTCATGATGGCAAAACCGGCTCAAATCAAAACACAGATAACATTATGCTACGATTGACTAGGCTGATACCGTAAACTAAGTCACTTCTGTACATCACGCTGGTCCGTACAATTGACCTTATTTTAGCGCCCAAAAAACGTAATACTTCCAGATCAACTGTAATATATATATATTATACCTACTGTAGCTAGCTGCTAATTTGCTAACGCAATCTAGCAAAACATTTTAGCCAGTTTTCATTGGATTGGCACCATCCATGTAAATAGAAACTCACCGATCAAATTCGGAACGAAAAGGAAGATGTTTTCCTCGGCCATTGCAGTGGTATTCAGGTGTTTTCGATAAAGGTTATTTTCGACAAAACGACAATATTTGTCTAATTCCACTCTTCAATCTTTAGCTACAGTAACCTTCTGACTTCCTCGAATGTAGATTTTTATTTTTGACATAATGCTGTGCGACGTCAGACTTCCGGTGAGACGCACAACTAGGCACCTCCCCTTTAATTGTAACACATCGTCCCAAATGACACCCTATTCCCCTATATAGTGCACTAAATTTAATCAGAGCCCTATAGGTCTTGGTCAAAAGTAGTGTACTAAATAGGGAATAGAGTACCATTTGAGACATTCTATAGCCTCAATCATCAAGGACAGGGGACAAGAAATCAAGCTATTTTTGGCTTATGAGGGCACATGCACATCGTATGCATGCATGAGTGTCCTACTTGCTATTACTGTATGAATGATCCATGTACATACGGTAAATTACTTCAAACTCACTTTGCACTGCAAATAACAGCTGGCAATGGCAATGTTCTCAGTCAAAATCAGTAAGCCAATGATCACTCTTGGCTATTTCAAGGCCTTAAAGGATTCTTGTAAATCTCTACAAAGTGTGACCGTACAACCTTGGCCCAGAGTAGGATTTGATCTGCAGTGGCCTGTACAATTGTGCCTGAAATCATTACTGTACTAGTTGTAAAAGCTGAACGGATCTGGATGACCTCTACTAAACACTATGTACTGACTCCGGGGCGTGTGAAGGACCACAAGGATGTCCGGTAAGAACAGAGCCAAAGGATGTCAGGGCAAAGAGGTTTTATTGTCACCAAAACACACTCCCAGTGTAGTGGAGGGCATACGCTGTATACCCACTATTTTTCAGTGGGCATTGCGTATATTTACTTCTTAATCCCCACTGTAGTGTAGTGGATGTATAGGGCGTATCAATTAATAGGGTTGATGGAACAGATCGGAATGTTTAGCTTAAAATTTGATGAACTAGAATTTCTTTACATTTTAGGCGCAGTAATGTACACACGGCAGTAGACCTGCCCGTGAATGTTCCAAAATGAGCTTGCGGAAAACATAGTTCTAAATTAAAGATGCAAGATGCTAGGATAAAGGCTAGGATAAAGCACTGGACCTGGAAATGACTACCATGTGGGAAAGAAATTGTCACCGTAGCATACAATTAATTATACCAGTAAAAGATGAACTATCTGCACAATTAAGGACTGTAGTATGAGACAATGGCATCAGACTGAACAGCCCCTGTGTAGCCATAGCATTATCGGTGGGTTACAAACATTTAGCAGGAAATGCTAACAAATATACTGAACAAAACGATAAATTCATACATTTCAAAGATTTTACTGAGTTACAGTTCATATAAGGAAATCGGTGAATTGAATTAAATAAATTAGGCCTTAATCTATGGATTTCACGACTGGGCAGGGGTGCAGCCATGTATGGGAATAAGCCCACCCACTGGGGAGCCAGGCCCAGCCAATCAGAATTTGTTTTTCCCAACAAAAGTGCTTTATTATAGCCCACTCTCAGATGATCCCGCACGTGAATTAGCCAGATGTGGAGGTCCTGGGCTGGCGTGGTTGTGAGGCCTGTTGGACGTACTGCCAAATTCCTTAAAACGATGTTGGAGGCAGCTTATTGTAGAGAGATTAACATGAAATTCTCTGGCAACAGTTCTGGTGAACATTCCTGCAGTCAGCATGCCAATTGCATGCTCCCTCAAAACTTGAGATATCTGTGGCATTGTGTTGTGGCAAAACTGCACATTTTAAAGTGACATTTTCTTGTCCCCAGTACAAGGTACACCTGTGTAATGATCACTGTTTAATCAGATTCTTCATATACCACACTTCTCAGGTGGATGCAGTGGGGGATTTAGGTATAGACAACTGGGCATCTTGCCGGCGGCAGCACGGAGCGTCCGCATCCCAAAAAATCGGGATGGTGATATTTGCACGATCGGTTTTCTATCGCTCATTTGCACCACACGTCAATGATATGTCACTGTGTGGGACTGTGGGTCAATTAACCTTGTCGGAGAGGGCGCCCCGTTTCTAGTTTGTGAGCTCGGCAGGCTACTGCCTGGGAAGGTCTCCCACTCAGAAGTACGAGATGGGGAGGGGGGTGGGGGTTGGTTGACCTCAGGTCTCCCCACTGGAAGCTCGAGGTGGGGGGGGGGGGTGGGGGGGCGCAGGAATATATCAAATAGCGCACCTCTAACTTTCTACAGTAATTAGTAAATTAGTCTACGGCAATTAGTAAAATCAATCACACTACAAAAGGCTAACAAATAAACCACAATTCATTCACAATACTGTGAATATATAGTTCCACAGACATATTGTTGCATTTTCTTCTGATTTATGTAAAATCGTTAAGAATAATATAAAACCAGTCTGCACACCACTAAGGTGAACTGGTATAGTCTTGACTCTTGGTTGACAGTGTTGGGGGGATGGATAATGTAGTCTTGACTCTTGGTTGACAGTGTTGGGGGGGATGGGTAATGTAGTCTTGACTCTTGGTTGACAGTGTTGGGGGGGGATGGATAATGTAGTCTTGACTCTTGGTTGACAGTATTTGGGGGATGGGTAATGTAGTCTTGACTCTTGGTTGACAGTGTTGGGGGGGATGGATAATGTAGTCTTGACTCTTGGTTGACAGTGTTGGGGGGGATGGATAATGTAGTCTTGACTCTTGGTTGACAGTGTTGGGGGAGTGGATAATGTAGTCTTGACTCTTGGTTGACAGTATTTGGGGGATGGGTAATGTAGTCTTGACTCTTGGTTGACAGTGTTGGGGGGGATGGATAATGTAGTCTTGACTCTTGGTTGACAGTGTTGGGGGGGATGGATAATGTAGTCTTGACTCTTGGTTGACAGTATTGGGGGGGATGGATAATGTAGTCTTGACTCTTGGTTGACAGTGTTGGGGGATGGATAATGTAGTCTTGACTCTTGGTTGACAGTGTTGGGGGAGTGGATAATGTAGTCTTGACTCTTGGTTGACAGTGTTGGGGGGGATGGATAATGTAGTCTTGACTCTTGGTTGACAGTATTGGGGGGATGGGTAATGTAGTCTTGACTCTTGGTTGACAGTATTGGGGGGGATGGGTAATGTAGTCTTGACTCTTGGTTGACAGTGTTGGGGGGGATGGGTAATGTATAGATGCTCGAGCGCCAAATTTACACTAATTTGTTTCTATTGGTCTTTGTCGCTTCTTTTTGATATGAGTCTTATTTTTGTACATATTTGTATATTTATAGTTTTAAATGCTATGATTATTTGTGTTCCAAATGTTTGAATAAAAATGGCAGTTTGTGCAGAATGCTTTTATTTTGTGGCGGGTCGGGGGGCTGAAGGGGGTTTGCCCAGGGAGCCATACAAGCTAGAACCGTCACTGGGTGGATGGATTTTCTTGGCAAAGGAGAAATGCTCACTAATAGGGATATAAACAAATTTGTGCATAAAATGAGAGAAATAAGATTTTTTTTGTGCATCTGGAACATTTCTGGGATCTTTTATTTCAGCTCATGAAACACTTTACATTTGTTCAGTGTAATTAGCCTAGCACGCAGAGGCACATAAATGAGTACAAACATCAATCCCTGCAAACAAACTCCACTATCAACTCTCAAATATCTCATAGGAGTGCTGATCTAGGTTCAGTTACGCCATTTAGATCATGATGTATAAACATGACATGGACGGGGAGGACTTGATTCGAGATCAGCACTCCTATGGGCCCTGGAGTGGTTTTCCCCAAGTCAATTTCCTTTTAAAGGATACACAAAATGTAATCTTTACCTTACATCTTTCATGGTTAGTTACACCAACTAATATAGTCTGTGGGGGTTCCTTTGAACACATTCCAACCAAGTCCGTACAAATGAAGACAGCATCAAGTCATTTTTTCCTTTTTTTATTTTTCAAAATTATTTTTGTGTTTCTGTACAACAAATTCTGTAGCAGACCTCCGCTCCACTTTGCATTGAACCTGAACGTAACTTGGCTCTCACTCTCTGTACAACAGTTCTATATCCCAGCACACAAATCCAATCCTCCTCTTTCTATCAGATTCTCGCTCATCCATCATCACCGTTGCCCTGCCCCACCAACTGAGGTGTATCTCAATAGTCTTTTGAGTCCCCTCCTCATCTCTCCTTCGTTTGAATGATGTGAAAGGACAGGTTAAAGGGAATTTCCAAAACACATCCACCAAAGTCCTTTCACCTGTGCTGTTTTCTACATGCCGGTGAAGGGGATGAAACGAGAAAAAATAACTACTTTTGACTATTGAGACCCACCCCTCTAAGCGTACATCGGCACTACATGTGGGCAGCGACATCACACATTCTCTGTCCCAGCGCTGTCTCCATGCCCTAGTCTAAAAATCGCAGCCTCTGAAAATGAATCTAGCATGTTCCGCCGTGAACGTGTAAACTGAAGTAAACCACCCCAGACGTGTCTTGAGGTAACAGAGGTTAGAGTATTGAAATGCACCACTGGAGACCCAATGTTTCCTACCCCACCATTTTGTTGTAATGTTGGTGCTGTTCAGATTTGGCAGTGTGAGTTTAGGAGCCAAAGGTAGATGATTCTCTACACAAGAGATCCTGGGCTCGGTTAGAATACTTTAAAATAGCTCATTCCTTTCTACTACTTGACTACTGAGGAGTGGGGAAGGTGAAAGCATAAAAGCGGCGACACTTCGCTTCAATCCAATCCTGTTCTATCCAGAAATATCTTCCAGAAAGGAAGGCGGAAGTAAAGGAAGGACACAATGACATTCACACCAAGCTATTTAAAATCTATGCACTTGCTTGTTCTTGGCTGTTATATATGTATGTATTTTTAAAGACCAAAAACAAATTGGGAGTATTTTTGGTGGGGTGTAGTAGTGTATAGGATGAGTACTGTAGTGTACAATCAACAAGCTTGGCTGGTCCGTGTCAACATGAACCACAAGAAGAGAGGTACAATATGGCACAAAACGTGCTGGAGTAGAGGCTGACTTTAGTCTAGAATTCAATATATTCACACACACACACACAGCTAAAAACATGAACGGCCCATCCACATTTAATACTGGCTCTATAACACCACAAACTTTCGTGGTAATGCACTGCCCAGTAGACTCCGACCCTGAGACCATAGAGGGAATGCTTGGGGAAAGGAAGTCGTTTTTCTCCTTTTTTAAAAATAATAAAAACAATTGCATTCTTTCCATAGCGCTCCATAACAGTAACATTGCTCTTTCTACCCACCTAGTGGTCAAAATTGGCAATTAAAACATTTTTAAAAAAACATTTTTTTTTAAAACAAAATTAGTGTACAACAAACATTACAACTGCTCTAGTAGTAATAATAATAATAGCAACCATATCTATTTTCCCTCAAAACTATTTTCCAATTTCTATTCACATGGCAAAATGATCATTATTATTACTCTACCAGCGTTTCAGAGTGCTTTTATGTACACTAAGTACAATGTCGGACAAAGGTGTTGGACAGTGAACAATCTTCAATTTTACTGTCAAAACTTCGGACAGGTATTATATACTTATATGCATTTCTATAAACATGTATGAATACAATGCTTTCTGTACAGCACTTTCATGCATTGAACTGTAATAACTGCTTTATGCACATGTACTTCTACACACCTACCAGGCTGTGAGTCCAGGAATGGGTCAAGCGTGAAAAAACTAAGCGAGCATTGAGCTCTGTACACACACACCCGCTTTCATAATGTTCACAGGGAAATTATTGCTCGGCAGTGGCAGAGTTGTTGGGTCAGCCGAGCCACCGGATGGCAGTGTTACATCTGTCATATATTTGAAAATCCTATTACCAAAAAAACAAACAACTGTTTCTGTAGTTGCCTCTCGTGGTTCAGCTCCTTGCTCCACCACAAAATGGACAGTATACGACCCATCATTACCTAGTATGCTTCGCGTGTTAGTTTCTGCGTTATTTACATAGTTTACATTGTATTTTAAAGCACCCTCTTTCGAACAGTTTTATCTCCACATACACTAATTTCTCTCAGTTTGATGTCAGCAGAGAAACCCATTGCTGTTAAAACTCCCCTTTAAAAACACTGCTTTCCTCCCACTTGTATCCCTCCCGTCTGTGCAGACATTGTTATACTCTAAGGTGTCTGTCTAATCTAAGCAGCTAGTCTGCTCAACTGACCCCTACTGGTGGCCAGCCCTGTCTGACCTTACTGTTAATAGCCCCGCCCCCTCCCTCATCTAAACCCTTCTCCTGAATTTGTGAGAGAGATGACCTCATCCAACAATAAAAATCACCTTGAACAATAGGAATGGTGGACCTGCTTTGGCTCCGCCCTTTGTGGTGGTAAACCTGTTTAAGCACCAGCCCCTCCATGAATAAACACTCTGGTAGAAAGAAGTGAGATCAGGGACATTCAACCCCCCCCCCCCCCCACTTACTGCATGGCATATCTCAAACGACACCCTATTCCTCTTATGAGAGGGTTAGAGTATCGTTTCAGAGGCAACCTCAGAGAAAGGGCAGGCTTGGTTTGTTCTCTCACCCCGCCCCTTTAAGACTGAGGGGTGGAGCCTATCGTTGCCCTTCCCCTTTAAGAGTAGGAGAGGTGGGAGCCGTTGGAGATGTGTGAGGTGACCGAGGTGCTCCGGCTCAGAACCCCCTCGCCCCCCCCTGCCCCGCCGGGCCCCCCTGAGGCCGTCCTCCTCAGGGGCTGGGGGCTGTTCCTCAGGGCCATCAGGCTGGGGCCCCTGGCAACCAGACCCCCGTATCCCCCTCCCTGGGAAGACGAGGAGGAGGAAGAGGAGGGCGGCGAGGAGGAGTAGAGGGAGATAGGTGGTGGGGGAGGCGGAGGTGGCAGGAGAGCCAGGGACTGGGCTGAGGCGTGTTGGGAGAGGTGGTGGTGATGAACTCCTCCCCCGTGGTGATGGTGTTGGTGTCCTCCTCCACCACCCCCCCACTCTCTCTCCCTCTCGCGGTCCTCACGCTCGCGGCTCTCTCGGTACAGGTGTGGCGTGCTCTGGTGGTGGTGGTGGTAGTGCTGGGGGAGGTAGTGCTGCTGCTGCTGCTGCTGCTGCTGCTGCTGGTGATGGTGATGGTGATGATGGTGGGAGGACGAGGAAGAGGAGGAAGATGAGGAGTTGGAGGAGTGGCCTCTACCACTCATGTTCATCTCACTATCCCTCCCCAGGCCGTGAGACAAAGTGATCGACTCGGCACGGCTGAAACCTCCTCCACCGCTGCAGCTGTTCTGGCTACGCCACGAAGGGGGCGCCACAGAGTTCTGCACGCCGTGGCTCCAGTGGCTCCCGGAGCGAGGAACAGGGCGGGAGGGCCAGCCCCCGGGGCCAGAGGAGGGGCTGGGATTGGGGTAGCCCTGGTTGAAGGCCTCGGCGGGGATGCCCGTCAGAGCCATGTTGCTGAAGCCAAGACGCATGCTCTCCGAGTCAAAT
The DNA here is from genome assembly GCF_013265735.2 of Oncorhynchus mykiss. NCBI lineage: Eukaryota > Metazoa > Chordata > Actinopteri > Salmoniformes > Salmonidae > Oncorhynchus > Oncorhynchus mykiss. The sequence goes on from NC_048576.1 coordinate 62,134,145, forward strand.
GCCTCGATTTCCCGTGCCTGGCGCTCCAGTAGAGTACGGATACGCTCTGAACGCTCGTTCTGCAGAGACAGCATCTCTTCCTCAATCTAAGAGAGAGAGAGAGAGAGGGACGAGGGGAGAGAAAAATTATATTTTAAGTGGCCTCTCCTTTTTGGTGTCATCTATATTGTACATTTTATCTTGCACACACACACACACACTCCCTTCAGACACCCCTACGCTCCATCTCTCCGTGTCGCTCTCACCCTCTGTTCCAGCAGGGCCCTGCGGATGGACACCCTTTGCTCCAGATCCTTGGCTTCTCTCTCGTGCTGGGAGTCTGTGTGAATCTTGATCTTGCTCTGGTAAGCGTTCAGCAGCTCCAACTCCTGCTGCAGCTGCATCCGCAGCACCTGGTATTCTGCTTCCTGGGTCTCGTCCAATCGCAGCTAGAGGAGGAAGGGGGGGGGGTGGACGTCAGTAGAGCACACCCTGGTCTAATGGACGGTTTGGGGATGTCTACCACTCAAAATGTGGGATTTGTAGTCCTAATTTGTCATTTTAGTAGTTCTAGAGCTTAGCAAGGACGTAGTAGGTGTTTGTTGAACTGAAGTTCGTTGGTATACATTTTTGGTGTGGCTGGTTTAATGTGTGTAGTTGTTTTGTAGTACTGCGTCGTTGTAGTTGTCAGGTGTATGAGAGGTGCACGGTAGGGTCCTTGCCTTACTCACAGCCTGTGTGGACAGCATGTCGTTGATGGAGTGGTCGTATTGCTCGGCCAGGATGGCCAGTTTCCTGGTCTGCTCCTCCTTCAGCCTCTTGAGCACCGCCTTGTGGTCGGCCTTGGGAGTGCTCTCCAACAGATGGTTCCTCAGGGCCTTGTACTGACGCGTCTGGATCTTACACGTGTCCTGGAACTGACGCTTGATCTGGAGCTCCTTGGACTGGGAGAGGGGAGAAAGGAGAGTGAGGGAAGGAGGGGAGAAAGGAGAGTGAGGGAAGGAGGGAAGGAAGGCGAGAGGGAGCCTTACCTTGAGGCTCTTGGGCTGCTGGCGGACCTCCACAGTGTGTTTCTGCCGGAGTTCCTGCTCCCTCCGCTTGTTGTACTCCATCTGGTTGGTGAGCTCTGTCTGGTGCTGCGTGCGGATCAGGTCGGCCCGCGTACGCTGCACCGCCCCCAGCTGACGGAACTCCAGCTCCTGGGTGGACTCGTGGTGCCTCAGCAGCATGGCACACTCCAGGTCCCTCTGGGTCTGCTTCTTGTTCAGGTCCTGGAGGGAGGGGATAAGGGAGAGAGCCCACAGAGAGAGTTGGGTAAAGGGAAAGAAACATGTATAGGAAAAAAGATGGAGAGGGAGTGAGAGAGGGTAGGAAACGTGTCAACCAAGTGATCACAATACAATTAAGTAGCTTTTGTGTGTGTGTGTGTGTGTGTGTGTGTGTGTGTGTGTGTGTGTGTGTGTGTGTGTGTGTGTGTGTGTGTGTATATACACACACCAGATGGGATAGTGTATTGCCGCAGAAGGCTGTGGTAGCCATGCTGGTTAAGTGTGCCTTGAATTCTAAATAAATCACTGACAGCGTCACTAGCAAAGCACCCCCACCCCATTACACCTCCTCCTCCATGCTTCACGGTGGGAACCACAAATGCGTAGATCTGTTCACCTAATTTGCGTCTCAAAGACAGGGCCGTTGGAACCAAAAATCTCAAAAACATTGACTTTTTTCACTGGTCTAATGCCCATTGCTCGTGTTTCTTGGCCCAAGAAACACATCCTCTGCAGCAGAGGTAACTCTGGGTCTTCCCTTCCTGTGGCGGTCCTCAAGAGAGGCAGTTTCATCATAGCGCTTGTTGGTTTTTGCGAATGCACTTGAAGAAACTTAAGGTTCTTGAAATGTTATGTATTGACTGACCTTCATATCTTAAAGTAATAATGGACTATCGTTTCTCTTTGCTTATTTGAGCTGTTCTTGCCATAAAATGGACTTGGTCTTTTACTTTAATAGGGCTATCTCCTGTATACCACCCCTACCTTGTCACAACGCAATGGATTGGCTCAAAAGCATTAAGGAAAGAAATTCCACAAATAAACTTTTAACAAGGGACACCTGTTAACTGAAATGCATTCCAGGTGACTATCTCATGAAGCTGGTTGAGAGAATGCCAAGAGTGTGCAAAGCTGTCAAGGCAAAGGGTGGCTATTTGAAGAATCTCAAATAGAACATATATTTTGTTTAACACTTTGTTACTACATGATTTCATATGTGTTATTTCATAGTTTTGATGTCTTCACCATTATTTTACAATGTAGAAAATAGTCAAAATAAAGAAAAACCCTGGAATGAGTAGGTGTGTCCAAACTTTTGACTGGTACTGTGTGTGTGATGTATGTATGTATGTATGTATGTATAACTTTAGTCCGTCCCCTCGCCCATACCCGGGCTCGAACCCTCTGCACACAACAGTCACCCACGAAGCATCGTTACCCATCGCTCCACAAAAGCCACGGCCCTTGCAGAGCAAGGGGAACCACTACTTCAATGTCTCAAAGCGAGTGACGTCACCGATTGAAACGCTATTAGCGCGCACCACCGCTAACTAGCTAGCCATTTCACATCAGTTACATATGTATGTATGTACGTACGTACGTACGTACGTACGTACGTACGTACGTACGTACGTACGTACGTACATACATACATACATACAGTGGGGAGAACAAGTATTTGATAACCTGCAAAATCGGCAGTGTTTCCTACTTACAAAGCATGTAGAGGTCTGTAATGTTTATCATAGGTACACTTCAACTGAGAGAGACAGAATCTAAAACAAAAATCCAGAAAATCACATTATATGATTTAAGTAATTTGCATTTTATTGCATGACATAAGTATTTGATACATCAGAAAAGCAGAACTTAATATTTGGTACAGAAACCTTTGCAACTACAGAGATCATATGTTTCCTGTAGTTCTTGACCAGGTTTGCACACACTGCAGCAGGGATTTTGGCCCACTCCTCCATACAGACCTTCTCCAGACCCTTCAGGTTTCAGGGCTGTCGCTGGGCAATAGGGACTTTCAGCTCCCTCCAAAGATTTTCTATTGGGTTCAGGTCTGGAGACTGGCTAGGCCACTCCAGGACCTTGAGATGCTTCTTACGGAGCCACTCCTTAGTTGCCCTGGCTGTGTGTTTCGGGCCGTTGTCATGCTGGAAGACCCAGCCATGACCCATCTTCAATGCTCTTACTGAGGGAAGGATGTTGTTGGTCAAGATCTCACGATACGCGGCCCCATCTATCCACCCCTCAATACGGTGCAGTCGTCCTGTCCCCTTTGCAGAAAAGCATCCCCAAAGAATGATGTTTCCACCTCCATGCTTCACGGTTGGGATGGTGTTCTTGGGGTTGTACTCATCCTTCTTCCTCCAAACACGGCGAGTGGAGTTTAGACCAAAAAGCTTTCTTTTTGTCTCATCAGACCACATGACCTTCTCCCATTCCTCCTCTGGATCATCCAGATTGTCATTGGCAAACTTCAGACGGGCCTGGACATGCTCTGGCTTTAACAGGGGGACCTTGCGTGCGCTGCAGGATTTTAATCCATGACGGCGTAGTGTGTTACTAATGGTTTTCTTTGAGACTGTGGTCCGAGCTCTCTTCAGGTCATTGACCAGGTCCTGCTGTGTAGTACTAGGCTGATCCCTCACCTTCCTCATGATCGTTGATGCCCCATGAGGTGAGATCTTGCATGGAGCCCCAGACCGAGGGTGATTGACCGTCATCTTGAACTTCTTCCATTTTCTAATAATTGCATCAACAGTTGTTGCCTTCTCACCAAGCTGCTTGCCTATTGTCCTGTAGCCCATCCCAGCCTTGTGCAGGTCTACAATTTTATCCCTGATGTCCTTGCACAGCTCTCTGGTCTTGGCAATTGTGGAGAGGTTGGAGTCTGTTTGATTGAGTGTGTGGACAGGTGTCTTTTATACAGGTAACGAGTTCAAACATGTGCAGTTAATACAGGTAATGAGTGGAGAACAGGAGGGCTCCTTCAAGAAAAACTAACAGGTCTGTGAGAGCCGGAATTCTTACTGGTTGGTAGGTGATTAAATACTTATGTCATGCAATAATGTCATGCAATAAAATGCAAATGAATTACTTAAAAATGTGATTTTCTGGATTTTTGTTTTAGATTCCGTCTCTCACAGTTGAAGTGTACCTACGATAAAAATTACAGACCTCTACATGCTTTGTAAGTAGGAAAACCTGCAAAATCGGTAGTGTATCAAATACTTGTTCTCCCCACTGTATGTATGCATGTAGAGAATTGCCTTGAGACAGTTGAGACATGGATTGTGTATGTGTGCCATTCAGAGGGTGAATTGGGGGGGAAATGTTTTGAGTCAATAAGTATTTAACCCCTTTGTTATGGCAAGCCTAAACAAGCTCAGGGGTAAAAAATAAATAAAAAATAAATGTGCTTAACAAGTCACATGGACTCACTGTGCGCAATAAGTGTTTAACATGATTTTTTTTAAATGACTACCTCATCTCTGTACAGATATCTGTAAGGTCCGTCAGTCGAGCAGTGAATTTCAAACACAGATTCAACCACAAAGACCAGAGAGTTTTTCTAATGCCTCGCAAAAGGGCCTCTATTAGTAGATAGTGTGACGACCCTCCCAGTCTGTCTGCTATATTCTCCTCCTTTGCTCTTGTTTTCCTTAATAGGATGTCGTCGGTGGAAGGAGCTGGGAGGGTCGTCAGCGGAATGGGACACCTGGGCCCGGGTGTGTCCCGGGATAAATTCACCTGTCCCCCATACATGGAGGAGACTCTCTCCACGCAGACACACTTGGATTTTGGTAGTGGTATTTTTGTGGCCGTTTTGTTACCTTTCAACACCCCTCATTATCACATCTATGCACGCAGCCACTCACACCATTGTTAATTGTATATAGGTCACTTCAGTTTATAAATATATATTTGTTTTGTTCCTCATCTCTTTTTTTGGTACGGGCTTTGGGCCGGTTCGTGACGTGTCTGTCGGGGCTCGTCCGGGATCATAAGGTTGGTTCCTAGACATCCTGATAGGTAGTATTTTGTTGCATTATGGATGGGTTAATGCTTATTGGAATGTGCTTCGTTTGGTATTCACGGCACAAGTGTTTAGTATAGTGCCTTTAGATACGCATCAGTGATTTTGGTTGTCCAGGGACGCCATAAAACAAGTGCGTTGCCTGGTAGAGTATGCCAGTGGGCTTAATACAAGCGTCGTTGGGGCTTACTGGTATGTGTATTGTGTTTGGAGGGGAAAACGTGGAGTTAATGTTTTGAAACGCCGTAGATGCTTTGTTTGCGTCTTTTGTTACAGCTTTTTGAGTTGTAATGTTTGGTACCCAGTGCTGGTTGCCTTTGTTTGTTTGATAAACTTGCCACTGCGGTGGATAGTTGGTTGTGTTCTGCATTGGAGAGAGTATCATTGGTTAGTTTCCAGGCCCCTGCCCAGGCTGGAAACTCTTGCTCTACTCGCTGTTGGGACATTGGTCTGAGGTGAGTACAAACTGCTGTGTACCTCAGTGGGAGATTTGGGTAGGGTAGTGTCATTTGCAACCCGGAGCTATGGCCACTCCAATACCTTGACTTTGTTGTCCTTAACTTCTTATGGCTGGGGGGGCAGTATTGAGTAGCTTGGATTAATAAGTTGCCCAAAGTAAACGGCCTACTCCTCAGTCTCAGTTGCTAATATATGTATATTATTATTAATATTGGAAAGAAAACACTAAAGTTTCTAAAACTGTTTGAATGACGTCTGAGTATAACAGAACTCATATGGCAAGCAAAATCCTGAGGAGAAATCCAAAAAGGAAGTGAGAAATCTGAGCTTTGTATGTATTCACCAATGAAATCCCCTTGAGATATTAAAGTTGTACTGCCTAGGGGTTCCACTAGATGTCAACCATTAATATAAATTATAATGAGACTTCGATGGTGTTGTGGGAGTGAATGATAGCAGAATCAGTCAGGTGTCTGGCAGTCAGCCATTTTCTGATCATGCTTATTTCTCATGGTAGTCACTTGTTCCATGGCTCATGAAGACAAGAAGGAATAGTCCGGTTGGAACTTTATTGAAGGTATATGTTAAAAACATACTAATGATTGCTTCTGTACATAGTTTGAAATGTTTCTTCGACCTGTATATAACATTTTTAAGTTTTTGTCCGATGTAACGCTGACCAGAATGAGCATTTGGATATGTATACCAAACACGCTAACAAAAGAAGGTATTTGGATATAAATTAGACATTTTAGAACAAAACAAACATTTATTGTGGACCTGGGATTCCTGGAGTGCTTTCTGATGTAGATCAAAGGTAAGGGAATATTTATCATGTAATTTCTTGTTTATGTTGACGTCAACATGGCGGCTATTGTGACAAATGTTTCTGAGCGCTGTCTCAGATTATTGCATGGCTGGCTTATTCCGTAAAGTTTTTTTTGAAATCAGACATCTACATTTATGATGAGTATTTCTGTTGAATGATGTGGCTATGCAAAATCATTGGATGTTTTTGGAACTAGTGAATGTAACGCGCCAATGTAAACTCATATTTTGATAAATATGAACCTTATCAAACAAAACATACATGTATTGTGTAACATGAAGTCCTATTAGTGTCATCTGATGAAGATCAAAGGTTAGCGATTCATTTTCTCTATTTCTGCTTTTTGAAACTCCGCTCTTTGGCTGGGAAAAAATGGCTGTGTTTTTCTGTAGCTATATGTGGTGACCTAACAATCGTTTGGGGTGCTTTTGCTGTAAAGCATTTTTGAAATCGGACACTGTTGTGGGATTAACAACAAGAATAGCTTTGCAATGGTATGAGATACATGTATCTTTGAGGAATGTTAACTATGAGATTTTTGATGTTTTGAAAATGGTGCCCTACACTTTGACTGGCTGTTGTCATATCGCTCCCGTTAACGGGATTGCAGCCATAAGAAGTTAAGCCATTTTGCCACAACTTTGGAAGTATCCTTGGGGTCATTGTCCATTTGGAAGACCCATTTGCAACCAAGTTTTAACTTCCTGACTGATGTCTTGATTGCTGCTGCAATATCCACATAATTATCCTTCCTCTGATACCATCTATTTTGTGAAGTGCACTAGTCCCTCCTGCAGGCAGCAAAGCACCCCCACAACATGATGCTTCCACCCCTATACTTCACGGTTGGGATGGTGTTCTTCGGCTTGCAAGCATCATCCTTTTTCCTCCAAACATAACAATGGTCATTATGGCCAGACAGCTCTATTTTTGTTTCATCAGACCAGAGGACATTTCTCCAAAAAGTACGATCTTTGTCCCCATGTACAGTTGCAAACCGTAGTCTCACTTTTTTATGGCGGTTTTGGAGCAGTGGCTTCTTCCTTGCTGAGCGGCCTTTCAGGTTATGTCGAAATGTGGACTCGTTTTACTGTGGAAATAGATACTTTTGTACCCGTTTCCTCCAGCATCTTCACAAGGTCCTTTGCTGTTCTGAGATTGATTTGCAATTTTCGCACCAAAGTACGTTCATCTCTAGGAGACAGAAAGTGTCTCCTTCCTGAGCGGTATGATGGCTGCGTGGTCCCATGGTATTTATACTCGCGTACTATAGTTTGTACAGATGAATGTGGTACCTTCAGACGTTTGGAAATTGCTCCCAAGGATGAACCAGACTTGTGGAGGTCTACAATTTTTTTTTCCTGAGGTCTTGGCTGATTTATTTTTATTTTCCCATGATGTCAAGTAAAGAGGCACTGAGTTTGAAGGTAGGCCTTGAAATACATCCACAGGTACACCCTTCAATTGACTCAAATGTCAATCAACCTATCAGAAGCTTATAAAGCCATGACATTTTCTGGAATTTTCTAAGTTGTTTAAAGGCACAGTCAACTTAGTGCATGTAAACTTGTGACCCACTAGAATTGTGATAGTGAAATAATCTGTCTGTAAACAACTTTGGAAAAATTACTTGAATCATGCACGAAGTAGTCCAAACCGACAGTTTGTTAACAAGACATTTGTGGAGTGGTTGAAAAACGAGTTAATGACTCCAACCTAAGTGTATGTAAACTTCCGACTTCAACTGTATCATCTCTCTTCTGTGTTGCCCAGTGTAATTGGCATTTCTCTTGTTGTGGTCTGGTGTGCTCAGCAGAGGGGAAGAGTGAGATTATTTTGAGAATTTACTTGTGACTATGGCGTCTTATGTAGATGAGTTAATTCGCTGTCCATCAGAGTAACTGTTAGAATTATGTACTAAAGAACTTGAAGATCGCTGATCACTACCAGGTTGAAATTTGTGATAAACGTCTAAAATTATCTTAGGTTGATATATTATATTATATATATATATATATATATATATATATATATATATATATATATATATATATGCTAGAAGTTACCACTGGGCAGCCTCTGCCGAGGACTCGTCATCTCCCCGTTTTGCTACAATGGTCGCTCTGTCTGAGCCCTAGTTGAGCCTGGCTCCCGTGGTAAAGCTGACTTCGGTCAAGAGTGTTACTACTGTCAGGGTTCTGGTCATTGGAAAAACGAATGTCCTGTTCAGCCTCCAGTATTTATGCTACAGTAGTTTATGTGTCGGGGGGCTAGGGTCAGTCTGTTATATCTGGAGTATTTCTCCTGTCTTATCCGGTGTCCTGTGTGAATTTAAGTATGCTCTCTAATTCTCTTTCTCTCTCTCTGGGGACCTGAGCCCTAGGACCATGCCTCAGGACTACCTGGCCTGATGACTCCTTGCTGTCCCCAGTCCACCTGGTCGTGCTGCTGCTCCAGTTTCAACTGTTCTGCTTGCGGCTATGGAACACTGACCTGTTCACCGGACGTGCTACCTGACCTGCTGTTTTCGACTCTCTAGAGACAGCAAGAGTGGTAGAGATTAGAGGTTGACCGATTAAATCGGAATAGCCAATTAATTAGGGCCGATTTCAAGTTCATATAACAATCGTAAATTGGTATTTTTGGGCGCCGATTTGCCAATATATATTAATTTTTTTATAGATATTTTTTAAATGTTATACCTTTATTTAACTAGGCAAGTCAGTTAACACATTCTTATTTTCAATAACTGCCTAGGAACGGTGGGTTAACTGCCTTGGTCAAGGGGCAGAACGACAGATTTTCACCTTGTCAGCTCGGGGGATCCAATCTTGCAAACTTACAGTTAACTAGTCCAACGCAATAACGACATGCCTCTCTCTCTCTCTCTCGTTGCACTCCACTGTTACACAAATGCAGTAAACCAAGTTGCTAGCTAGCATCATACTTATAAAAAACAATCATCACTAGTTAACTACACATGTTGATGATATTAGTAGATATTATCTAGCGTGTCCTCCTAATCAGACTGAGCATACAAGTATCTGACTGAGCGGTGGTAGGCAGAAGCAGGCGCGTAAACATTCATTCAAACAGCACTTTCGTGTTTTTTGCCAGCAGCTCTTCGTTGTGCGTCAAGCATTGCGTTGTTTTTGACTTCAAGCCTATCAACTCCCGAGATGAGGCTGGTGTAACCGAAGTGAAATGGCTAGCTAGTTAGCGCACGCTAACTAGAGGGACGGAAGCTATACTGTTACACTGGCAATACTAAAGTGCTTAAAGAACATCCAATAGTCAAAGGTTAATGAAATACAAATGGTATAGAGGGAAATAGTCCTATAATTCCTATAATAACTACAACCTAAAACTTCTTACCTGGGAATATTGAAGACTCATGTTAAAAGGAACCACCAGCTTTCATATGTTCTCATGTTCTGAGCAAGGAGCTGAAACGTTAGCTTTCTTACATAGCACATATTGCACTTTTAATTTCTTCTCCAACACTTTGTTTTTGCATTATTTAAACCAAATTGAAAATGTTTTGTTATTTACTTGAGGCTAAATGGATTTTATTGATGTATTCTATTAAGTTAAAATAAGTGTTCATTCAGTATTGTTGTAATAGTCATTATTACAAATATATATATATATATATATATATATATATATATATATATATATATATATATATATATTTTTTTTTAATCTGCAGATTAATTGGTATCGGCTTTTTTGGTCCTCCAATAATCGGTATCGAAAAATCATAGTCGGTTGACCTTTAGTAGAGATGCTCTGAATGATCGGCTATGAAAAGCCAATTGACATTTACTCCTGAGGCGCTGACCTGTTGCACCCTCTACAACCACTGATTATTATTTGACCCTGCTGGTCATCTATGAACATTAGAACATCTTGGCCATGTTCTGTTATAATCTCCACCCGGTACAGTCAGAAGAGGACTGACCACCCCTCCTAGCCTGGTTCTTCCTAGGTTTGGGCCTTTCTAGGGAGTTTTTCCTAGCCACCGTGCTTCTACACCTGCATTGTTTGGGGTTTTAGGCTGGGTTTCTGTACAGCATTTTGTGACATCAGCTGATGTAAGAATAGCTTTATAAATAAATGTGATTGTTCTCAGGGTAAATTCAGTGCTTATGTTAAACTTAAGCCCAAGGCTTTAGCAGCGCCTGTCCCACATCAGTTCACTCTTGTCACTCTCTCATGCCCAGGGGCATGTGAAAGTCCATATTGACCCAGATTATTTGCCTTTCACTACAGAGGGTTTTGTGTCAATGTCAGGAAGTAACGACCAAGTGCCAGTGAAGATCTTGAGACACAGGTGCCTCTGATCGTCTGTGTTGCCCTTCTCTGCGGAGACTGATTCGGGGGAATAGTGTTTTAATTAGGGGAATAGGTTTGAACTCTTGTCAGTTCCATTGCAAAAACTGATGTGGGATTCTGAACTGGTGAAAGGTGAGGTTGATGTAGGGGTGCGTCCTTCGTTGCCTATTGAGGGTATCAACGTTATCTTCGGGAATAACTTGGCTGGTGAGCGTGTATGGTCTGTGTCTCCATCTCCAGTGGTTTCCAATAGGCCATCAATTGTAGGGATTCCCGATGAGAGCGCAGAGGTGTTCTCTGTGTGTGCGGTGACGCGTTCCATGAGCCTTGGCGACCTGGCCACTGCGCCGGCTAACGATGGTACAAATATCTGTCACTACATTCCCTGTTATTCCATTATCTCTGCCCTCCCAGCCTGTTTGCAGGATTCTTTCTCTGCTCGTTTTCCTTAATAGGATGTCGGTGGGCGAAACTGGGAGGGTCGTCGGCGGAATGGGACACCTGGGCCCGGGTGTGTCCCGGGATAAATTCACCTTTACCCCATTCATGGAGGAGAATCTCTCCATTTCAGACACACTTAGATTTTGGATGTGGCCGATTTGTTTGTTTGCTTTGGCACCTTTCAACACCACAGCTATGCATACAACCACACACACACCATTGTTAATTGTAAATAGGCTACTTCAGTCAATAAATATGTTTTTGTAACTTGGGTGCCTGATCAATTTCACATAGAAATGCAATGTTAAATGTCATTATCATTGAAAGCAAGTTTAAGAAGCAGTAGATCTGTTTTGTACACTAGTTTAACCAGTTAGAGCTCTAGGGGCGCTATTTCATTTTTGGATAAAAAACGTTCCCGTTTTAAGCGCGATATTTTGTCACGAAAAGATGCTCGACTATGCATATTCTTGACAGTTTTGGAAAGAAAACACTCTGAAGTTTCAGAATCTGCAAAGATTTTGTCTGTAAGTGCCCCAGAACTCATTCTACAGGCGAAACCAAGATGATGCATCACCCAGGAATTAGCAGAATTTCTGAAGCTCTGTTTTCCATTCTCTCCTTATATGGCTGTGATTGCGCAACGAATGAGCCTACACTTTCTGTCGTTCGCCCAAGGTCTTAGCAGCATTGTGACGTATTTGTAGGCATATCATTGGAAGATTGACCATAAGAGACTACATTTTCCAAGTGTCCGCCTGGTGTCCTGCGTCGAATTCGGTGCGCAATTGCCAGCTGCTTCTACTTTACCATTTGATTCAGGGGAGAAAGCATGTGTCCAAGAACGATGTATCAATGAAGAGATATGTGAAAAACACCTTGATGATTGATTCTAAACAACGTTTGCCATGTTTTCAGTCGATATTATGGAGTTAATTTGGAAAAAAGTTTGCGTTTTGAGGACTGAATTTATGGATTTTTTTTGGTAGCCAAATGTGATGTATAAAACGGAGCTATTTCTAATACACAAGGAATCTTTTTGGAAAAACTGAGCATCTGCTATCTAACTGAGAGTATCCTCATTGAAAACATCAGAAGTTCTTCAAAGGTAAATTATTTTATTTGAAGGCTTTTATGTTTTTGTTAATGTTGCGTGCTGGATGCTAACGCTAATGCTAACGCTAAATGCTAACGCGAAATGCTAACTCTAGCTAGCTACTTTTACACAAATGATTGTTTTCCTATGGTTGAGAAGCATATTTTGAAAATCTGAGATGACAGTGTTGTTTACAAAAGGCTAAGCTTGAGAGATGGCATATTTATTTCATTTCATTTGCGATTTTCATAAATAGTTAACGTTGTGTTATGCTAATGAGCTTGCTGATAGATTTACACAATCCTGGATACAGGGGTTTTTTCATAGCTAAACGTGACGCAGAAAACGGAGCGATTTGTCCTAAACAAATAATCTTTCAGGAAAAACTGAACATTTGCTATCTGAGAGTCTCCTCATTGAAAACATCTGAAGTTCTTCAAAGGTAAATGATTTTTTTGAATGCTTTTCTGTTTTTTTGTGTAAATGTTGCCAGCTGAATGCTAATGCTAAATGCTACGTTAGCCATCAATACTGTTACACAAATGCTTGTTTTGCAATGGTTGAGAAGCATATTTTGAAAATCTGAGATGACAGTGTTGTTAACAAAAGGCTAAGCTTGAGAGCTAGCATATTTATTTCATTTCATTTGCGATTTTCATGAATAGTTAACGTTGCGTTATGGTAATGAGCTTGAGTCTGTATTCACGATCCCGGATCCGGGATGGGGAGATCAGAAAGGTTAACAGGTGAAAATACTATTTTTGTTTATTGAAAATATGTTGCCTTCAGGAAGGAATCAGACATGGACTTTTTCCACATAGCCTTATTCTAAAATGTATGAAATTAAACTATTTCCTCACAATACCCCATAATGGCAAAGCTGTGCTGCGACACTCCCCATCCAACCTGACCGAGCTTGAGAGGATCTTCAGAGAAAAAAACCTCCCCAAATACAAGAGTGCCAAGCTTGTAGCGTCATACCCAAGAAAACTTGAGGCTGTAATCACTGCCAAAGGTGATTTTAAGTACTGAGTAAAGGGTCTGAATATTTATGTTCCTAGCAAACATTTCTTGCTTTGTCACTACGGGGTAGATTGAGGGAAAATAAACAATTTTAGAAATCGGCTATACGATAAAATGTGGAAAAAAGTCAAGGGGTCCAAATACGTGTCGGGGGATTGGGCGAGGTTCGAGAGGCCCAGGGACTGGGTTAAGCCTCGCCCCACCCCTATACCTTACGGTCTATTTCCTCGAATTGCTGGCAACAGTGTGGGACTGTTTAATTCAGGGGGTGTGGATTTACATGCTAATTAGGCTTGGGTGGTATATCGGCGCATTTGGAAATAGCCACAGGATGGTGTATCAATACATTTTTATATTTGTAGCTATACTAAACAAAAATATGAACGCAAAGTGTTGGTCCCATATTTCATGAGCTGATATAAAATATCCCAGAAATTTTCCATATGCACAAAACGCTTATTTCTCTACAATTTTGGGCAGAAACTTGTTTACATCCCTGTAAGTGAGTATCTTTGCAAATATGGCATATCAAGAAGTTAATTAAAAACAGCATGATCATTACACAGATACACCTTGTACTGGGGACAATAAAAGGCCACTCTAAAATGTGCAGTTCTGTCACAACACAATGCCACAGATGTCTCAAGTTGAAGGAGCGTGCAATTGGAAGGAATGTCCACCAGAGCATTTAATGTTAATTTTTCTACCATAATGTTTTAGAGAATTTAGCAGTACATCCAACCGGCCTCACAACTGCAGACCATGTGTAACCATGCCAACCCAGGACCTCCACATCTGGAATCTTCACCTGTGGGATCGTCTAAGACCAGCCACCCGGACAGCTGATGAAACTGAGTATTTCTGTCTGTAATAAAGCCCTTTCTGGGAAAAACGCATTACGATTGGCTGGGTCTGGCTCCCCAGTGGGTGAGCATATGCTCGCCATAGACTCGGGCCTAATAAATGTATTGACTGATTTCCTGATTTCCTATGAACTATAACTCAGTGAAGTTGTTAATTGTTGCAGTTAACATGTGCAATACTTTGAGATAAAGCAGATTGCTTTTCTCATTTCACCTGTCACATTATGAAGCATACCATAGTTCCCCAGAACAGTTCAGCCCGTGATGTGTTAGTAAATAGCACAATGGGAGAAAGCAGGATCAGGTGAGTCCAGCTGTGTATTGACAGAGGTTGTGAAGTCAGTGTTGTTGTCCGTCCCCCCCCCCCCCCCCCTGCATCTCCTCAAAGACTGTACCAGATTTGCCAGTTCTTGCTGTGAGATGTTACCACACTCTTCCACTAAGGCACCTGCAAGTTCCCGGACATTTCTGGGGGGGAATGGCTCTAGCGCTCACCCTCCGATCCAACAGGTCCCAGAGGGCAGTTGTTGTTGCCATCCTGTACCTGTCCCGCAAGTGTGATGTTCGGATGTACTGATCCTGTGCAGGTGTTGTTACACGTGGTCTGCCACTGCGAGAACAATCAGCTGTCCGTCCGGTCTCCCTGTAGCGCTGTCTTAGGCGTCTCACAGTACGGACATTGCAAATTATTGCCCTGGCTACATCTGCAGTCCTCATGTCTCCTTAGAGCATGCCAAAGGCACATTCACGCAGATGAGCAGGGACCCTGGGCATCTTTCTTTTGGTGTTTTCCAGAGTCAGTAGAAAGGCCTCTTTAGTGTCCTAAGTTTTCATAACTGGGACCTTAATTGCCTACCGTCTGTAAGCTATTAGTGTCTTAACGACCGTTCCACAGGTGCATATTCATTAATTGTTTATGGTTCATTAAACATTTATGGTTCATGGGAAACAGTGTTTAAACCCTTTACAATGAAGATCTGTGAAGTTATTTGGATTTTTACAAATTATCTTTGAAAGACAGGGTCCTGAAAAAGGGAGATTTCTTTTTTTGTTGAGTTTATAACTTTACGACCTGGATTGCCGGTCTTGCAATTAATGTTTTTCGTTTGCGCTCGTTAGCATATTTAGCAAGCAGAATCCATGGAAATGTGCTATTACTCGTACTAATTTGGTAGCATTCTAGTAATAGACACCCAATGGGCTTTGTGTTGTTTGGCGCATCCTTGTGTACTAAACCGGTAGTACCGTAAATCCCGGGATGAGAGAAGGATGGTATGACGATATGAAAATATGTATAATGCCCAAACCTATTGCTAATCAATTCAAATTTTGTGCGAATTACACGACTATGACGTGTGGCTCTAAATCGAGGCAACAGTTGTATTAGATGTGACTTTGAAAAATGGCAAAATTGCCAATCAAAATAATTGTTTTAGCACATTAGCCATATTATTTTTGGGATGCCAAATTGATTCTGATTTGAGGCATATAAAGTTTACATAGAAATAGTTTTTATAAGTTAAATAACTTCTGCTTGAGTTGATAATGATGGGGTGGGGTGTTCTAAGGCTTATGCTAGATGGTGATGGACAGATCTGCCAATTAAACCTCTCTGAGAGACCTCTCTGAGCAGGTCAATCTCCTCCAGTAATATACCTATACTATAGGTATTACAATAGGTCTGCTTTACCTCTCTGAGCAGGTCTTGTTCCAGATTGTGTCGGGCCAGCAGCATCTTCCTCTTGTACTGGCGACACTGCAGCTCGTAATACTGCCTCTGTCTCCTCAGCAGCCCCGCCTCCTCCTCCGCCTGCAGCTGCTGCAGACACTCCTTCTGACGCACCAGCCATTCCTGCTTCTCCCGCTTAGGGGTCGACTGGTTCTCATTCAGTTCCTAGTAGAAATACAGGGGGAAGGGTTAGAGGGTGACACCAGCCACCCCTGCTTCTCCAGCTTAGGGGTCGACTGTTCTCATTCGGTTCCTAGTATAAAACAGGGGGAAGGGTTAGAGAGTGACACTAGCCACTCATTACAACACAGGGGTAAGGTTTGAAGGTAGGGACGTGACAAATGGCTCATAAAATTGCAGAGTAATGGTCCAATTACGTATGTATGAACACTAGGGCCGGGCAATTAAGTTAAACGTACCACAGTCATATACCATTGAAAGCGCCTCGGCTAGGGCATGTTTTTGTGTCTAAGGGTACACTCAGGCTTTTTAATTGCCGACAAAACCTTCTCCAGAGAAGGTTTCGAAGTGCCACTGAACGGGTATTTTACTTGTCTGTAAAGGAATGCCGCTTCTGAAGAGGAACTGTCAATCAAATTATCTCGAGCTGCCTGCATCTCCCATAGCAAGCTAGTAAGGGATGGAGAGAGAGAGGGGAGGGGCACAGTATAGGAAGGTCGGCCACCAGACAGACGGAGTCAGAACCGTGCACTAGGCCCATCTATCGGCAATCAAAAGCTGCATCTCGCAATTTCTAGCAGTAAAAACAACTTCAGTAAAGCAGGGTCTATCATCAATGAATAGGCTAGGGGAACAGGCCAAAGACTGAACACACACCTGCATCATTAGTGAAGAGAAAAAGCAGATGAGCCAGCTGCACTGTGATAAATGTAAAAATCCGTAGGATTACAAATAATTTGAAGACTTCAAATTAACCGCAAGAACAGATACAATGTTTGATTAAAACAATTTCAAACCTTGCTTACATTGGTTCTCTATGCGTGGGAATATTTGGGAACAGATTTCTGAAAATGTTTAGCTGATTTGTGGAGCTGTTTTCCTGGTGTTTTTACATTCTTATGTGCAACAAGGAAACATTTATTATTTGTTTTATATTTTGCTAAGAAAAATTGGGGGGCCAAATAACATTTGCAAGGTCAAATGCCAGTTGAGGAACCCTGGGTTAGGGGGTGACACAAGCCAATCAAAACACCTGGGTCAGTCCCATGTGACTGCAATTGTATGGTTGTCCTGAAATGGTTGGAATAAGGTTGTCGTGTGGTTGGAATAAAGTTGTACCTCTTTGAGCTGGTCCTTACGCTGGCGGTACTGGCGTTTCTGAGACTCCAGTAGACTGGTCAGCTCTTTCTTCTGCTGGCTCAGGATATGCTGCTGGAACTTCTTCTCCTCAGCTAGGGCTGCCTTGGTCTAGAGAGAGCGGGAGGTGTTTGGTATTTTTATTAGGATCCCCATTAGCGGTTGCAAAAGCAGCAGCTACTCTTCCTGGGGTCCACACAAGACATGAAATAATACAGAATATTAGACTAAAACAGAACTACAATTATTCCTTTTTTTTTTTAAAGGCACACATAGCTTACATATCAATACATACACAAACTATCTAGGTCAAATTGGGGAGAGGCGTTGTGCGTGAGATGTTTTTTTAAACCAAGTTTGCTGTTCATTTGAGCAATATCAGATGGAACGTATTTCCATGCAATAATAGCTCTATATAATACTGTACACTTTCTTGAATTTGTTCTGGATTTGGGGACTGCGAAAAGACCCCTGGTGGGGCCAGAGCTGTGTGTGTAAACTGACGATGCAAACATTTTGGGATTTTCAACACGTTTCTTAAAAAAAGAAGTGATGCAGTAAGTCTCTCCTAAACTCTTAGCCAAGAGACTGGCAAGCAAAATATTTATATTAGCCCTCTGATTACAGTGAAGAGCAAGATGTTCCGCTCTGTTCTGGGCCAGCACTAGGTCTTTCCTTACAGCACTCGACTGGACAATAATCAAGATTAGACTAAACTACAGCCTGCAGGACTTGTTTTTGGAATGTGGTCATCAAAAAAGCAGAGCATCTCCTTAAGCAGAGCATCTCTTTTTCCCCCATCTTTATAACCATTGAATCTATATCTTTTAACCATGATAATTTACAATCTTAGGTAACACCAAGTAATTCAACAGTCACACCATTCATTACCAGATTCAGCTGAGGTCTAGAACTTAGGGAATGATTTGTACAAAATACAAATGCTTAGTTTTAGAGATGTTCAGGACCAGTTTATTACTGGCCACCCATTCCAAAACAGACTGCAACTCTTTGTTAAGGGTTTCAGTGACTTCATTAGCTGTGGTTGCTGATGTGTATATGGTTGAATCATCAGCATACATGGACACACATGCTTCATTTAATGCCAGTGGTAAAAATAGAAAAGAATAGAGGGCATAGAGCGCTGCCCTGCGGTACACCACATTTTACATGTTTGACATTAGAGAAGCTCCTATTAAAGAAAACCCTTTGAGTTCTATTAGATAGATTGCCATATCATGGATTCAGAGCTGAGGTTGAAAAACCATAACACGTCTTTTAAACATGTTATGTTCAATCATTTCAAAGGCTGCACTGAAATCTCACAGTACAGCTCACAATCTTATTATCAATTTCTTTCAACCAATTATTCAGTCATTTGTGTCAGTGTAGTAGATGTTGAGTGCCCTTCTCTATAAGCAAAATAATTGGCAACATCAAATGGTTTTGAGATGAAAAAGCCATCTAATTCGATAAAAGATGGGGTTGAATGTGTCTTTCTGCCCATAATTTTATTTAAAATACTCCAAAGTTTTTTTTCCATCATTCTTTATATAAATTGATCTTGGCTTCATAATACAGTTTCTTCTTCTTTTTGTTGAGTTTAGTCACATCATTTCTTAATTTTCAGTAAGTCAGCCAGACTTATTAGCCACTCCTTTTCTCCATCTCCTTCACCATTACAGTTGTTCAATTCCTCATCAATCCATGGAGCCTTAACAGTTCTAACCGGCAGTTTCTTAACAGGTCCATGTTTATCAATAATTGGAAGAAGCAATTTCCTAAATCCATCAAGTGCTCCATATTAATCACATTAGACCAACAATTATTTTTTTCATCATGCAAAATATTTTGTATGATCTCTTATACACTATTTTAGGCCCAGCTTTTGGAACTTTGGCCTTCCTGGATACAGCCACAATATTGTGATGAATGGAGAAAAGTAATAAATTATGTTAATCTTTCCCGGTTTGACCCCCTCTCCTCCAAAACTCTGGTTCTCCATCCCTCCTTCTTTCCTCCAGTCCCGCCATCCCTCACCTCCTTCTCCAGTATGGCCTGGTGTTTCTTGCCCAGTTTGTCCCCCTCTCCTCCGAAGGTGTTCCTCTGGTTCTCCAGCTCTTTGTCTAGTCTCAGCTGGTGCTCATCCATCTCAGCCTTCAGCTTGTTCTCCAGGCCCATCAACTGTTTCTGGTGCTGCCGCCTCATCCTCTTATAACCAGACATCTGCTCCCTCAGCGCTGAGCCCTGCTCGTGTTCCTGGATCTGACGGGTAACCTGGAGAGAGAGGGGAGAGGGAAGAGAGAGAGGGGGAAGAGAGAGTGGGGAGATAGAAAGGGAAGGAGAGAGAGGGAATGTGTCTCAATAGTATCTGACTTTTCGATTGAGCCTGCCTGGAGAGACAGGTGGGCGGGGTTTTCAGTTGTGGGCCAGTTCCATTGGATCGCAGGCAAATTCAATCAAGCTGAGGCAAAGTAATTGTAAGAAAACAATAAAAGCATTCATAGTAGTATGAGAGAGGGGTTAGGGGTTGTGCTAGTGGTTGAGTCAGAGAGAGGGGTTTGGGGGTGTGCTTACCAGGGAGGCCGTGCGGATGGTGGCGAAGTGGTCCCGGTTGCGGTAGTAGGCCCTGCGGCGGGCGGCTGACGAGGGCTGCTGCTGGTCTATCTCTGGCTGGTATGGGTCATCATAGATATTATCCTGACCCTGGGGGAGGGGGACAAGGAGAGAGAATTCGGGAGGAGAGGGAAGTTTAATTAATGTCCACAGACAAACAAATTGCACACACCCGATCGATATACGTACCACATTCACACACCACCATCTTCTTTCTCTCTAGCACACACGCACGACACACACACCTCTCAGACTTACAGTAGGACGATGCATAATGGAGGAGACTGCTCTCTCAGACTTACAGTAGGGCGGTGTATAATGGAGGAGACTGTTCTAAAGACTTACAGTAGGGCAGTGTATAATGGAGGAGACTGTTCTAAAGACTTACAGTAGGGCGGTGTATAATGAGGAGACTGCTCTCTCAGACTTACAGTAGGGCGGTGTATAATGGAGGAGACTGTTCTAAAGACTTACAGTAGGGCAGTGTATAATGGAGGAGACTGCTCTCTCAGACTTACAGTAGGGCGGTGTATAATGGAGGAGTTGGAGGTGACCGTGTGCTCTCCCTCGGTCATCATGGCCATCTCGTTGCTGTCGTCGGAGCCGTCCGCCAGGCTGTTGACCGAGGAGCTCTGGGAGCTGGCGGAGATGGACATACTGGGCACAGACTGGGAACTCTCCATGCTGCCCACAGTGCCCGTGCGCAGCAGGTACTGCTCCACCTCCTGGGCAAGAGGGAGGGGGAAGGAGAGAGGGGAAGAAAAAAAAAAAGAGACATTATAGAGACAGAAAGTTAACATAAGATACAATGCCTTCAGAAAGTATTCACGCCTAGACTTTTACCAAATGTTGTGTTAAAGCCTGCATTTAAAATGGATTACATTGAGACTGTCACTGGCCTACACACAATACCCCGTCATTTTTACAAATGAATTAAAAATGAAATATCTTGAGTCAATAAGTACTCAACCCCTTTGTCATGGCAAGCCTAAATACATTCAGAACAAATGTGCTTAACAAGTCATAAGTTGCATGGACTCACTGTGTGCAATAATGTTTAACATTATTTTTGAATAACTACCTCATCTCTGTACACACATACAATTAATGAGGTCCCTCAGTCGAGCTGTGAATTTCAAACAGATTCAACCACCAATACCAAGGAGGTTTTCCAATACTTTGCAAAGAAGGGAACCTATTGGTAGATGGGTAAACATTTTTTTTTTAAAAAGCAGACACTGAATATCCCTTTGAGCACAGTGAAGCTATTAATTACACTTTGGACGGTGTATCAATACACCCAGTCACTACAAAGATACAGGCATCTTTCCTAGCTCAGTTGCCGGAGAGGGAAAATAATATTAATATATAATATTCAGGGATTTCACCATGAGGCCAATGGTGACTTTAAAACAGTTACAGAGTTTAATGGCTGTGATAGGAGACAACTGAGGATGGTTACTCCACAATACTAACCTAATTGACAAGAGTGAGAAGGAAGCCTGTACATAATACAATATTCAAAGACGTACATCCTGTTTGCAATAAGGCACTAAAGTCAAATTGCAAAAAAATGTGGCAAATAAATTCCAACTTTATGTCCGGCATACAGTGTTATGTTTGGGGTAAATCAAACAACACATCACTGAGTACCACTTCATATTTTCAAGCTCTGAGATTTACCCAGAAGGACTCATAGCTGTAATCGCTGCCAAAGGTGAATCTAACATGTGAATATATTTCTAAAAACATGTCTTCACTTTGTCATTATATGTAGATTGGGGGAGAAAATCCCCAATCCATTTTGAATTCAGGCTGTAACAACAAAATGTGGAATAAGTCGAGTGGTATGAATAATTTTTGAAGGTGCTGTAAGTGAACGACACAGATCTGCCCTAACAAGTGTGCCCCGTACCACCACCTCCCCACCATACAACCAGAGGAGGTCCATTATGGGCCTTATTAACATGCAGGGGGGGGAGCTCCTACCTCCTCCTCCTCGCCTCCCTCTGGGGTGGGTCCGTTGTGGGCTTCGTGGAAGAGGATCTTCTTCATCTTCCTGTACTGAAGGTTGTCCAGCTCCCGCACTGCGTCCTTGGTCCTCGCTATCAGGTCCATCACCGCCGTCAGGGGACGCTCACGACACAGAAACCGGTGCTACCGACAGGGGAAGGAGGGGAAGAAAGGAGGCGGGGAAGAGGGAGTGCAACGAGTTAGAGAGAGAAATTGGGGAAGAGAGGAGGAACGAGGAAGAGGTGTGTGAGCTGCACTCTTACATTGAGCAACACATCAGAGATAGGCCTGTCCTGGGGAATCTTCTGTAGACAGGAGTCCACAAAGTTACGGAAATAATCAGACCTGCGGCGCAAGAGAGAAGAGAGTTGCGTCAGAGAGGAGACGGAGAAAGAGAGAGAGCTGATGAGTGAGCAAAAGAGAGCGTTAAGAGACAACGAGACAGTGATGTACAGACGAGATCATGAAAAAAGGAGTTCAAGAGTTAAGCAAGAGGGGGGGGTTAGGTGAATGACAGACAGATAAGTGAGTGGAGAGTTGTGCATGAGGGAGAAAGAGGGAGAGTGATGCTCACCAGTGATTGGACGCTAGGATGGGGCTCTCGTTCTGCGCGATGTGGTATAAGGCACTCATAGCATTCATATTGAACAGAGGAGGCTTCCTCTCCGCTAAAGGGAGAAAAGGAAGAGCGAGAGAAGGGTACAAAAAGAAGAGGAGCGAGAGATCAATCGAGAGAAGGTAAAGGAGATGGAGAGAAAGTGACCAAGTGAGAGAGAAGGGAGAGCGAGGACGTGTTCACTAGCAGCGAAAGCAGCTTAGCGCTGAGTCTCTTAAATCCCAGTTACAATGCCGGAGCAAACAGACAACAGACTATTACCAACTCCCAGGGGTTAGGGGTTTTGGTCAGACCACTCAGACAGTGAGGGCCTGGGGTTAAGACGCCTTCATATTTCCTATATTATACTACATTGTTAGTTTTAACTTCTGAAATCTCTCTCTTTCTTGATGTGGTGTGCGATGCCTACCCAGCTCTATACAGGTGATGCCCAGAGACCAGACGTCCACCTTGCCGTCGTACTGACCCTCGTCCATCGCTAGGATCACTTCCGGAGCCATCCTGGAAAAAGAGTGAACCCTCCCTTTATAAATCAGCCACTGGTGTGTAGGGCAGGGGGTGGGGGGAGGATTTGTAGATTCACGGGAGAGGACCAGCAGTACTTTGGCCTTAAAGGAATTTAATAGTCCACAGTTTGCATTTCTAGCTCCTCACCAGTAGGGGGTTCCTACAAAGGAGTTGGCGGGGGCAACAATGGAGGCAGAGCCAAAGTCTCCCAGCTTCACCTGGCCCGGCTCTGTCAGGAGGATGTTCCCTGCCTTCACATCCCTGAGAGGAGAGGAGCAATGTTAACATGACAAATACAATGTTGACACAACAGTAACAATGTTAACGTTGACAGCGCAGAGATAACGACGTTGAACGTATTAATTTAACCCAGGGGTGGGAAAATGTTTTGGCTGGAGGGCCACAGCAGGATTTTTAAAATTTAACGGAGGGCCGCACAGATTTTTGGGGGGGATGACAGGTATGCCAAAATCAATTTGCGGGCCAAAAAATGAGCAGTTTAAAAAAAAATATATATATATATCAAATCAAATTTATTTGTCACATACACATGGTTAGCAGATGTAAATGCGAATGTAGCGAAATGCTTGTGCTTCTAGTTCCGACAATGCAGTAATAACCAGAGTAATCTAACCTAACAATTTCACAACAACTACCTTAGATACAGTGCCTTGCGAAAGTATTCGGCCCCCTTGAACTTTGCGACCTTTTGCCACATTTCAGGCTTCAAACATAGATATAAAACTGTATTTTTTTGTGAAGAATCAACAACAAGTGGGACACAATCATGAAGTGGAACGACATTTATTGGATATTTCAAACTTTTTTAACAAATCAAAAACTGAAAAATTGGCCGTGCAAAAGAAATCAGCCCCCTTAAGTTAATACTTTGTAGCGCCACCTTTTGCTGCGATTACAGCTGTAAGTCGCTTGGGGTATGTCTATCAGTTTTGCACATCGAGAGACTGAAATTTTTTCCCATTCCTCCTTGCAAAACAGCTCGAGCTCAGTGAGGTTGGATGGAGAGCATTTGTGAACAGCAGTTTTCAGTTCTTTCCACAGATTATCGATTGGATTCAGGTCTGGACTTTGACTTGGCCATTCTAACACCTGGATATGTTTATTTTTGAACCATTCCATTGTAGATTTTGCTTTGTGTTTTGGATCATTGTCTTGTTGGAAGACAAATCTCCGTCCCAGTCTCAGGTCTTTTGCAGACTCCATCAGGTTTTCTTCCAGAATGGTCCTGTATTTGGCTTCATCCATCTTCCCATCAATTTTAACCATATTCCCTGTCCCTGCTGAAGAAAAGCAGGCCCAAACCATGATGCTGCCACCACCATGTTTGACAGTGGGGATGGTGTGTTCAGGGTGATGAGCTGTGTTGCTTTTACGCCAAACATAACGTTTTGCATTGTTGCCAAAAAGTTCAATTTCGGTTTCATCTGACCAGAGCACCTTCTTCCACATGTTTGGTGTGTCTCCCAGGTGGCTTGTGGCAAACTTTAAACAACACTTTTTATGGATATCTTTAAGAAATGGCTTTCTTCTTGCCACTCTTCCATAAAGGCCAGATTTGTGCAATATATGACTGATTGTTGTCCTATGGACAGAGTCTCCCACCTCAGCTGTAGATCTCTGCAGTTCATCCAGAGTGATCATGGGCCTCTTGGCTGCATCTCTGATCAGTCTTCTCCTTGTATGAGCTGAAAGTTTAGAGGGACGGCCAGGTCTTGGTAGATTTGCAGTGGTCTGATACTCCTTCCATTTCAATATTATCGCTTGCACAGTGCTCCTTGGGATGTTTAAAGCTTGGGAAATCTTTTTGTATCCAAATCCGGCTTTAAACTTCTTCACAACAGTATCTCGGACCTGCCTGGTGTGTTCCTTGTTCTTCATGATGCTCTCTGCGCTTTTAACGGACCTCTGAGACTATCACAGTGCAGGTGCATTTATACGGAGACTTGATTACACACAGGTGGATTGTATTTATCATCATTAGTCATTTAGGTCAACATTGGATCATTCAGAGATCCTCACTGAACTTCTGGAGAGAGTTTGCTACACTAAAAGTAAAGGGGCTGAATAATTTTGCACGCCCAATTTTTCAGTTTTTGATTTGTTAAAAAAGTTTGAAATATCCAATAAATGTCATTCCACTTCATGATTGTGTCCCACTTGTTGTTGATTCTTCACAAAAAAATACAGTTTTATGTCTTTATGTTTGAAGCCTGAAATGTGGCAAAAGTTCGCAAAGTTCAAGGGGGCCGAATACTTTCGCAAGGCACTGTATATGAATGAGTGATGGTACAGAACGGCATAGGCAAGATGCAGTAGATTACCAACTCCCAGGGGTTGGTAATCTATATATACACACCCATTATAATTTCTGCATACTTTCCATACGATTGTAGACGTTCAAGAGTGGCCTGGAGAGTTTCCTTAACCCATGATCCTTTTCACTGTGACCGCGGAAACCTCAGAACAAAGTTGACTACAAATACAAAAGGTGCCCATGTCTTTGCAATTGACCCAAACAAGCGACGTATAAAAAAAAAACCCTGCTTTAAAATAAAAACCGAGACGACTGCACAGATATAAAACTGTAAACTATAGGCCTATTTCAATCTTATTAAAATACATTTCATATTCAATCAATTGGGGTTTATTTTGCTACTTGTAGGCTACTGTCTACAACTTGTATCAACATATTGCATGATGAGGAGCCTAACGTGAGCAATGTGCCAAATCTGTGATTAATTGCATTTTTTATTGGGGAAACACTAGAGTAAGCTGCCTCGATATCTGCAGCCGTGGGTGGTAGTATCTCCCTCTCGCTCTTTCTCTGATTGCGTCAGTATTGCAAAAATTGTTAGAACGTTGCGGACATATTTGAATGGGGGAAAGCTGATCCGAGAGCAGCGATCCTATAAGTGACGACACATGCTCCGACGACACACGTTTGTAGTGCCGTTTTGGAAAACTCGTGTTCCATCTTCGGCCATTGTAGGAAAGAGCCATCGTTAAAAACACTAGTTCCATCGCTATCGGGGAAAATGGGCCCTGGCTATTAAGGCCACAATGGAATGATTATTGAAACGGCACTGAGTAAAATCCCTGAGACGTTACGGAGGTATTGTAGAACCAATGACGACGGACTAGACTGAAAGACGCAGCATTGAAAACAGAACTGGAATTGAACGGCCAGAAATCGTTCTAAGACACTGCACAGTGACAGGATATGGACAACGCAGTAGAATGGACCGAGAGGTTGCAGTAGTAGTTTGACTACGTCGCTTTGGATAAAAGAGTCTGCTAAAATGGCATATATTTTTATTATATTACCTGTGGATCATGTTGTGGGAGTGAAGATAGGCCAAGCCCAGCAGTGCACCATGGGTAATAGCAGCTATTTCCACCTCCTGTAGTGGCTTCTTGTGAACTACAGAGGGACAGAGAGACAGAAAAAGAGAGAAAAGGAGAAAAAAGAGCAAGAGAGAGTCTAGTTATACAGAGCTTCAAAAACATGCTAAATGCCCTTAAAAACATGCCTCAAAACAATCTCTGCAGTTGTTTCCGTGGTGCACTAACCTTCCAGAAGATCGGAGGCGGAGCCTAAACAGTACTCCATCACCAGCTGAGGGAGAGAGGGGGGCAGATTATTAGTAGACACTCAAATCTTGTAACTAGGGGCACACACTGCTAATACTGACCCATGCTGTGTGTTCTCTGAGGTAGCATCCTCTGTACTCGATGGTGTTGGGATGACGGAGCTTCTGGAGGAACTTCACCTCCTTGATGATATCCTGCCATTTCTGAGGAGAACGAGTGACAGCAGGGGTTAATACCAAACATCGGGCCACAGGGAATCATAGACTAAAAGTCGATAGTTCAGGGACAAGTCTAAGCCATTCTTGAATAGCCTATGTAAGGGTTCTGACTCTGGTCCTGAGTGTGCAGGCTTTTGTTCCAGCCAAGCACTAACACATCCGTTTCTATTTGTCAAATTAACACATGTTCCCTCACCTCGTTGGACTGCTTGCCAGTGTAGGACATCTTCTTGATGGCCACCACCTCGTTGTTGCGCACATCTCGGGCCTGTCGGACACAGCATCGAGAAAGACAGTCACGCACACACACTCCTTTCAAACCTTCAAATACTGAAAAAAACAAGAGGTTCTGGCTCATACAAACTCTCAAAACACCTTGTCACACACGTTGACAAGGAGAGCTAACACACACACACACACACTTTCATAATCAAAACTCTCCCCTCCCCCTAATATAAATGGTTCCCTTACGAAGTAGACGGCCCCGAAGCTGCCATGGCCGATCTCTCGGAGGTCAGCGAAAAGCTTCTCGGGGTCATCTCTGTAGAAGAGCTCAGCCACATCCGGGTCCTTTAGATTGCCCGCCCGCACACTCGAGGGCATAGCCAGGGCCTGGTCGACAGAGGGAGAAAATTAGGAGGGAAAGAGAGAGGGGACAAGGGAGATCGAGGTAGAGGAAACAGAGAGAGAAAGGGTGTGGAGAAGAGTGGATAGAGAAGAGAAAGGTGGAAAAAAGAAAGTGAGAGGGACAGAGATTAGAAGGGTAGGGGAAGAGGTAGAGAGAGCCTAGGGGAATAGGGGAATAGAGAGAGTGTAGGTGAATAGAGGAAGAGGTAGAGAGAGCGCCTAGGGGAATAGAGGAAGAGGTAGAGAGAGAGAGAGCGCCTAGGGGAATAGACGAAGAGGTAGAGAGAGAGCGTGGGTGAATAGAGGAAGAGGTAGAGAGAGAGAGAGTAGGAGAAAAGAGGTAGAGTGCAGGGGAATAGAGAAGAGGTAGAGAGTAGGGCTGCTCTACCTATCTCTCTGATTTGGTCCTGCCGTACATACCTACACGTATGCTACGGGCACAAGACGCAGGCCTCCTAATTGTCCCTAGAATTTCTAAGCAAACAGCTGGAGGCAGGGCTTTCTCCTATAGAGCTCAATTTTTATGGAATGGTCTGCCTACCCATGTGAGAGACGCAGACTCAGTCTCAACCTTTAAGTCTTTACTGAAGACTCATCTCTTCAGTGGGTCATATGATTGAGTGTAGTCTGGCCCAGGAATGTGAAGGTGAACGGAAAGGCTCTGGAGCAACAAACCGCCCTTGATGTCTCTGGCTGGCCGGTTCCCCTCTCTCCACTGGGATTCTCTGCCTATAACCCTATTACAGGGGCTGAGTCACTGGCTTAGTGGTGCTCTTCCATGCCATCCCTAGGAGGGGTGCGTCACTTGAGTGGGTTGAGTCACTGACGTGGTCATGCTGTCTGGGTTGGCGCCTCCCCTTGGGTTGAGTCGTGGCGGAGATCTTTCTGGGCTATACTCGGCCTTGTCTCAGGATGGTAAGTTGGTGGTTGAAGATATCCCTCTAGTGGTGTGGGGGCTGTGCTTTGGCAAAGTTGGTGGGGTTATATCCTGCCTGTTTGGCCCTGTCCGGGGGTATCATCAGATGGGGCCACAGTGTCTCCTAACCCCTCCTGTCTCAGCCTCCAGTATTTATGCTACAGTAGTTTATGTGTCGGGGGGCTAGGGTCAGTCTGTTATATCTGGAGTATTTCTCCTGTCTTATCCGGTGTCCTGTGTGAATTTAAGTATGCTCGCTCTAATTCCCTCTCTCTCTCCCGGAGGACCTGAGCCCTAGGACCATGCCTCAGGACTACCTGGCATGATGACACCTTGCTGTCCCCAGTCCACCTGGCCATGCTGCTGCTCCAGTTTCAACTGTTCTGCCTGCTGCTATGGAACCCTGACCTGTTCACCGGACGTGCTACCTGTCCCAAACCTGCTGTTTTCAACTCTCTAGAGACAGCATGAAAAGCCAAATGACATTTAGTCCTGAGGTGCTGACTTGTTGCACCCTCAACAACTACTGTGATTATTATTATTTGACCATGCTGGTCATTTATGGACATTTGAACATCTTGGCCATGTTCTGTTATGATCACCACTCGGCACAGCCAGAAGAGGACTGACCACCCCTCATAGCTTGGTTCCTCTCTAGGTTTCTTCCTAGGTTTTGGCCTTCCTAGGGAGTTTTTCCTAGCCACCGTGCTTCTACACCTGCAGGGCAAAGATCCAAAACACACCTCCAGGCTGTGTAACGGTTATTTGACCTAGAAGGAGAGTGATGGAGTGCTGCATCAGATGACCTGTCCTCCACAATCAACTGACCTCAACCCAATTGAGATGGTTTGGGATGAGTTGGACCACAGAGTGAAGGAAAAGCAGCCAACAAGTGCTCAGCATATGTGGGAACTCCTTCAAGACCGTTGGAAAATAATTCCAAGTGAAGCTGGTTGAGAGAATGCCAAGAGTGTGCGAAGGCAAATAGTGAATACTTTGAATAATGTAAAATATATTTTGATTTGTTTAACACTTTTGTGGTTACTACATGATTCCATGTGTTATTTAATAGTGTTGATGTCTTCATTATTATTCTACAATGTAGAAAATAGTAAAAATAAAGAAACTATTGAATGAGTAGGTGTGTCCAAACATTTTTGACTGGTACTGTATATTTTTAAAACAAATAAAAAATAGTTTGCCAACCATGTTTGTAAGCTTATCCAGTGATGAAGACATGGATGTCTCATGGTATGGTGGAGTATGCAAAATGGGTTAACTCTGAGCACCTTTATCTCCTGAATGTTTTGGCATTCAGGTCCAAAAAGACACTTTCTGACCAAGTCTTCCACGGGCAAACATGTTTGGTTTAAATCAAAAGGGATACTGTCAAAAAGTGATTGAATTCAAGTGGATTTACCCAACACCTATATTTCCCATTAATTCAAGATTGATGTCTGGCCTGTAGATATCTAATAGTTTGCAAATAGGCTACATCATATGGTGTGGAATATCATGACATGCAGCCTAACCACCTGACAAATGTAGATTTTGGTGGTGAACTATCCTGTTAAAAACAGCCAAGTCCCTATTCAAACACAATTCAAATGCTTCCTCCTTCCTGCCTCGAAATAGTCACTGATCTCACATGGTTGTACAGGTGCAAGCATGGCCTTCCATCATGATGATTTCTCCAGTCATGTCATGCAAGATCAGTGATGAGCCTATTTCAAGGAATAAAGGAAGTAAGGATGCCTAGACTTTGAGAGTGTGACCGCTGGAGAGGAACTAGCAGAGCTAACGTAACCAACTCCAGTGATTCAGTCTGGAGTGAATGCATCAAGACGTCGCCTTAGGGCCCCAACTGGGCTTTGGATGCTCTCTTTAAATCAAGCCTTTCAAATAAAGTGTGCGCAAGACAAGTGTTTGTGTTAGCGTGCAAGAGTGTGTGTAGGGGTGTGTGTGTAAAGGACATGCCATGTCTGTACATTATATAGACTTCATGGTCTTTATAGAAATCCAGTGAACCAAACCCACGACTTTAGGGTCAAATATTCGATATGCTCTGTTACACAATAATAGTATTGGTGCTCAATTCAAGACTCATGTTAACACAGAAGACCTACAGCTTGATCTAGTTAACTGCAATGTCATCAGTGGCTGCACTGAGCATATCACCGGTAGGTGTTGTCAAGCAATAAACACTAGGGAGTTATTGCAGCTGATGTGAATTGATGGCCTATATTGTTGGTTTGAAATTGATCCAATTCTCCAATGTTACACTATTTTCCATTCCCTATTTTTCCCCGTTTTGTTCCAGTACATATTCACCCTTTTTGCAGTGTGGTGTGAGTCATAGTAAAGTAGGTAGCTAGTAGCTGAACTGTGGGTAAATGATCGTGGGGGACAGTGCATTCAACTAAGGGCACAAATATTCAACTAAGGGCACTAACAGCACAAACATTTATTTTTATTTATTTAACCTTCCTAAGAACAAATTCTCATTTACAACGACGGCCTAGGAACAGTGGGTTTACATGCCTTGTTCAGGGGCAGAACGACAGACGTTTACCTTGTCAGCTCAGGGAATCGATCTAGCAACCTTTCTGGCCCAATGCTCTAACCACAAGGCTAACTGCCGCCCCAACATGATCTAACTGATTTAGCCATGTAGCAAGACTAATTCTGGAAGAAATTAATTGGGTCATGGAATGCTTGGCTACAATAAAACCAGTGTGTGTCATTCATTTTATTTCTATGTCGTCATGCAATGTAATGGGTCTTGTGTGACAGACAGGGGTACGAACCCGGGTCTCGCCCTAGGTTGAAGGGGATATATTTTCAACTCGGACCTAGGCTAACGTTAGGTCTTGCCTCGCCATGAATGAGTCTCACTCACTTTCAACTTTGTTAACTACACGTTTACAAGTATGTCTTTGCTCAAATTGGGGTTGTCGTTGAGATATCTAGCTAGTTATCCACATTAGACTGTCATAGTTATCGATACATATTTGCATACATGTTCAGGCATGTCAATGTCAGCTGAGTTTAGCATGATGGCTAATTAGCTATCAATGGATGTATGCAAACACCATACCGTCGTTAGTTGAGTAAGCTAGTTAGCTATGCCTTGCCAGCAATGCCAATTAGCTGGTTAGCTCGCCAGTCAGTTAATTTCAGCCAATTGATATGTTAACTATTCTGATGCTAAATACACGCTAAGGCCAGAATCGCAAACTGGCTAACTAGCGCTAAGATGGACGGCTAGCTAACTAGCCATCATTGTTGACAATAAATTGCAACACTTACCACGGCTTGTTATGATCCCGCTCTAGCTACAGGGGGAAAAAAACTAGTAACGTTAGTGGTGGTCTCTTCAATGGGGGGGGGGGGGTCTCAAATCGACGTACGATGCATTGTCATCGATTTCCTTCCCACATACATCCGACGACGAATTTGATTTGTTCTCAATTTCATAGGCTAGCTATCGGTAGGGCTGAGCAGAAGCTAGCTAGCTTAGCTAGCTGTCTGACTAGCTACTTAATCCGTTCCGAACTGGTGAGCCACTAGCCAGTTAGCTTAGCTGGCTAGCTACTAGCTAACGTTAGCTGTATACAGGGTGCGGCTGGTCTTCTTCCACCTCGCCTGCTCCCCTTCCTTTCATATCGTATTGTATCACTACATCAGTCTTTCCGTCAAGTTCCAAAAATGTCTAATATGCTTCTCCCCCGTCAGTGTTTTTCTGTCTCACACCTTTTTTTTGTTCAGGAAAAAAAAACAAGATGGCTGTGAGTGGGGCGGGAGCCATGCGGAAACCGGAAGTAACGCGCATGGTTGTCAAATATTTTTATGACTACATCTCATTGTTCTATCTGTGTGGGTGTCTTCTTCTTCTTGTTGTCCGCTTCCGGCACACTAGACGCTGTAATGCATATTGCTGCCTTTCAGGCTGGAGAGTGAAGTATACACTTATCTAAATAGCCTCACACCCGTAGGCGAAGGCAGGTGGACTAACGAAACCACAACTTGCTATTTCGCTGTCAGTTGTGCCCAAAATAGTTACAAGCAAAAATGTGGTTACACATTACACCCAACTCAGTCAGCTCACCGAAAAATATCCTCAGCATACTGAGGATAGGAGGAGTGGCGTCACTACAGACACGCTGGTTCAGGCAGACAGGCTGTGTCACAACTGGCCGTGATTGGGAGTCCCGAAGGGAAGCGCACAATTGGCCCAGCGTCATTGTAAATAAGAATTTAACGTGCCAAAAGTAAACTGCCTGTTTGTTGCTCAGGCCGTGAAGCCAGTAAGAATTCATTTAATTCTACAGTATTTAAATGAAATATTTCAAGGACAAAATTACATGTATTTAAGTATGTCTTTGTTGTAGTGGGAATAGTAACAGTTGTACTAAATTATACTTTAAGGAAAATGTTTATATATTTTCTAATATTTGGTTTTAGCTCATGATTTAAAAGCATGCACTTAGGTGTCTAATAGAATAAAAACAAACATACATTTCATAAATATAGTAATAGTTTCCAAAATATTTTTTACAACCATGGGGGAGTTCCAAGACAGAGTGGAGATGGCTTCAAAACAGCTCCCCCAGTCAGTCAGTCATCTAGTGTATACCGTTGACTTTATCCACATTTTGTTACGTTACAGTCTTATTCTAAAATTGTTTTGTTTTTTTTACATTTAAAAACTCAGCAATCTACACATAATACCCCATAATGACAAAGCGAAAACAGATTTTTAGAAATTTTTGCTAATTAAAAAAATATATATATTTACAGTATTTAGACCCTCAAAACTGAGCTCCGGTGCATCCTGTTTCCATTGATCATCCTTGATCCAGACTCCTTGACTATTTACATTTTTTTGTTAGGTTACAACCTTAATCTAAAATGTAATAAATAGTTTTTTTTCCCTCATCAATCTATACACAATAACCCATAATGACAAACCAAAAACAGGTTTAGACATTTTGGTTGATTTATATAAAAAATATGGAAATATGACATTTACATAAGTACTCAGACCCTTTACTCAGTACTTTGTTGAAGCACCTTTGGCAGCGATTATAGTCTCAGACTTCTTGGGTATGACGCTTCAAGGGAATAACGCTAAAAGCTTGGCACACCTGTATTTGGAGAGTTTCTCCCCTCAAGCTCTGTCGGGTTGGATGGGGAGAATTGCGGGACAGTGATTTTCAGGTCTCTCCAGAGATGTTTGATCGTGTTCAAGTCCAGGCTCTGGCTGGGCCAGTCAAGGACATTCAGAGACTTGTCCCGAAGCCACTCCTGCTTTGTCTTGACTGTGTGTTTAGGGTCGTTGTCCTGTTGGAAGGCGAACCTTCGCCCCAGGTCCTGCGCAGGTTTTCATCAAGGATGAAGCTGAAATAAATCCCCACAGCATGATGCTGCCACTACCATGCTTCACCGTAGGGATGGTGCCAGATTTTCTCCAGATGTGACGCTTTGCATTCAGGACAAAGAGTTCAATCTTGGTTTTGTCAGACCAGAGAATCTTGTTTCTCATCGTCTGAGAGACTATAGGTGCCTTTTGGCAAACTCCAAGTGGGCTGTCATGTGCCTTTTACTGAGGACTGGCTTCCGCCTGGCCACTACACCATAAAGGCCTGATTGGTGAAGTACTGCAGAGATAGTTGTCCTTCTGGAAGGTTCTCCCATCTCCACAGAGGAACTCTAAAGCTTTCTCAGAGTAACCATCGGGTTCTTGGTCACCTCCCTGACTAAGTCCCTTCTCCCACAATTGTTCAGTTTAGCCGGGCGGCCAGCTCTAGGAAGAGTCTTGGTGGTTCCAAACTTCTTCCATCGAAGAATGATAGATGGCACTGTATTCTTGGGGACCTTCAATGCTGCATAATTTTTTTGGTACCCTTCCCCAGATCCTCCCCAGACTCAATCCTGTCTCAGAGCTCTACAGACAATTCCTTCGACCTCATGGCTTGGTTTTGGCACTGACATGCACTTCCAACTGTGGAACCTTATATAGACATGTGTGTGCCTTTCCAAATCATGCTCAATCAATTGAATTCACCGCAGGTGGACTCCAATCAAATTGTAGAAATATCTCAAGAATGATCAATGGAAACAGGATGCAGCTTAGCTCAATTTTGAGTCTCATAGCAAAGGGTCTGACTACTTATGTAAATAAGGTAGTTCTGTCTTTTTATTGGTATAAATTAGATAAAAAATAATAAAAACCCGTTTTTGCTTTAACATTATGGGGTATTGTGTGTAGATTGTAGAGGATAAAAAATATATATATATTTAGAATAAGACTGTAACGTAACAAAATGTTAAAAAAGTCAATAGGTCTGAAAACCTTCCGATGGCACTGTACATGTAGGTAGGGGTAAAGTGACTATGTATAGATAAAATAGCAAGTAGCAGCAATAGAAAAAAAGGGGGGGGGGGGTGTCAATGCAAATAGTTGTGGTGGCCATTTGATTAATTGTTCAGCAGTCTTATGCCTTGGAGATAGAAGCTGTTAAGGAGTATTTTGGACCTAGACTTGGCACTCCGGTCATGGTAGCAGAGAGAACAGTCTATGACTTGGGTGGCTGGAGACTTTGACAATTTTTTGGGCCTGCCTCTGACACCGCCTAGTATAGAGGTCCTGGATGGCAGGAAGCTTGGTCCCAGTGATGTACTGCTGGGCCATACGCACTACCCTCTGTAGTGCCTTGCGGTCAGATGCCGAGCAGTTGCCATACCTATTAGGTTTCAGGGAAGACCGAGATGCAGACAGTGTTGAAGTAACAAAAGTTTATTACTGGTGGGGGGTGGAGACAAGCACAAGGCAGGTGACATTCTATGTCTTTAGTTTTGCAGGTGGACCAATTTATTGGTGCATTCCGAAAAGCTATCCAAGGATTGTTCCATAGGGTTGTGTGTTTTGGGAGTGACATATTCTTGAGTTTGAGTTTATTTTTATAGGGACAATGCACATGAATCAACTTTTCAGTAAAAGTGCTGGTTTTAGCCAGCCGGTTAATGTTCAACCTCAGTCCCTGGGCAGGTTATTAAAAACAATTACAATACAGACAAACAATGAGCAGAGAGCATAGGACAACCATCACGTAGCATGCAGACAGAGCAATAGCACAAAAAGCAACAAAACAAAACACATACAAGCAGCAAGAATACGTCAAAAGTTCTTCCATATTCTTCTAGTGTTCTTAACTATGAAGTTGTTTATGTTCTTAGCTTCATCCTTTTTATTTATTGACTCTTCTTTACTGCATTTCTACACAATTTTTTAACTCTAAAATTATATTTGGAGAACAGCAAAATCCAAAAATAGACTAGATGTTCTCCAGCCATTATCACTGCACCAAATACCCATTGTTTCAGACTCCTAATTATCCTTACACCTCTCAAGACTCTAGCCACTTCCATGCCACTTCCATTGTTTCTCCACCGACTTTTGGGGGGGTTAACAACACTCGGTGGAGAATAGAGATCCTGACTGCCAACACGTCCAGCCTGAGACATGCCATTACGTTATCCTCACACCTCCCCATTGTTACAGTATGAAGGAAGTTAGAGGTCGTTTCGCAAGCCAATGCTCGTTAATGCAATGACTGGCGGTGCAGGTGCTGGAGGAGTGCTCTGCTGTAGGAATAGTTGAGCTCCTGGTGTCATCAGCCTTTCGTTTATATCAGCCACAGTATTGTAGTCTTGCATCGGAGTCAGCCTGGCAATGAGTTGTTGGAAATCCATGCTCTCTTTTGGTGATGCATCGTTTCTCATGTGTGAAAAGGTTCCTGTTGGGGCCCGCAGGTCCCACAAGCAAATTTTATCAATGAAAAAATAAAAACAGTCAATAGTTTGTCTCCTTTACTGTATTTGACTAGGCTTGAAATAATCTTTTTTTTTTAAATATAATTTACTGCATTTCTACACAATTTAACAACTCTAAAATGCTATTTGGAGAACAGCCAAATACATGATTTGCCAAATCATGATTTTAATTTAACTGAATTGAGAACAGTTGATATTGAAAGAGTGCTAAATGAGGAAATGATCGGTGACATAAGGTTGTGAAAGACACACAAAGACAGAGAGAGAGAGAGAGCGCTAGAGAGAGAGAGAGCTAGAGAGAGCTAGAGAGAGAGCTAGAGAGAGAGAGAGAGAGAGAGATGACAGGATGTACCAGTATTGTAAGAGACCAGTATTGTGAGGTAAGTGTCACACCCTGACTCAATACAAACAATTACCTACCTACGTACATACATACAGTACCTCCCCGTTCAACAAAGAGTATTTTAAAGACAGGACACAGAAAGCCAGAGCAGCTGATAGGATGGACTCGTGGTGGGCGTTGTGTGCTGTGGTAGTAACGTTGACCTGCATTGGAAAAGGTAAGAGGGAATTATTATTTTAAATCAAATGCAGTCAACTAAGCTATATGGAATTGTTTTAAGAAGGTCGTACCGAGGATCATTTAGCCATTTGATTTTGAATTTTAAGATGTGCCATCTGGAAATGCTTTCTGGAACATTTGAACTCGCATGTGCCTTCATAACAAACTTGTATGCTATCTGTAAATATGGATACAATTGTCAAATTACGTGCCTAGTGCGTTTAGCCACGGAAAAGACAGGAACCTTCCCACTAGCCATGATTGGAAGTGGGCCATGTAGCACGCTTCTGTCTATAACATGAGCTGCTCAGTATGTGTGTGTAATCATTTCTAACACAGCTTTTTTTGAAAGATCTCACAAAGAACTGTGATAATGTTGCTAGTGCCCTCCACTCTCCAC
Source organism: Oncorhynchus mykiss (assembly GCF_013265735.2). Lineage (NCBI taxonomy): Eukaryota > Metazoa > Chordata > Actinopteri > Salmoniformes > Salmonidae > Oncorhynchus > Oncorhynchus mykiss. The sequence goes on from NC_048576.1 coordinate 62,171,239, forward strand.
TTTCTGGAGGACCGAGTTTTGAAATCAGTGGAATGCCTGGTGGAAACATATCTCTAGCGTAAACAGGTTTTTATTGCAATTTTTTTATTATGCCAAATTAGATTTTTGTGGGAGCGTGGACTTCAACCTTGAGGGGTTAAAGAGACTGCCTGTGAAAATTCTGTGTTTGAAAAGAGAAGAGGATTAAAACGGTGAATATGTTTGATATTACTGCTTTAACAGTATATTACAGGACCACAATCTATTTTGGACTGGTTTTATATTTGTTTTAGTAATGTGAACTGCCTCAGTAAAAACAAATACTAAATTTAGATTAAAAGTGCACTGACATTATTTGGTTAAAAACAACCCAGTGCTGGGTCAATATTGGACATGTCACAGCTGGCTGAAGGACTGGACCAAGGTGCAGCATGGGAAGCATACATGTTTTCTTTATTCAAAAATGACGCCGACAAAACGAAGAACAAAAAACCAAACCATGAAGCTTTGGGCTATGTGCCCTGAACAAAGACAAAATTAACTTCCCACAAAACAGGTAGGGGAAAAGGGTACCTAAGAATGGTTCTCAATCAGAGACAACGATAGACAGCTGCCTCTGATTGAGAACCACACCCGGCCAAACACATAGAAATAGAAAATCATAGAATATAGACTGCCCACACAAATCACACCCTGACCAAACCAAAATAGAGACATAAAGCGCTCTCTACGGTCAGGGCGTGACAGGACAGAAGTGTCACGTTCGCTGGAAGCATACTCGGACCAACATGCAGCGTGATCTGGGTTCCACATCTTTATTATGTGAAACGCACAAAACAATAAAGAATAACGAAACGTGACAAAAATGCAGTGCTGATACACAACTACACATAAACAATATCCCACAAAACACAGGTGGAAAAAAGCTACTTAAATATGACAGCTGCCTCTAATTGGGAATCATACAAAATCACCAACATAGAAAAACAAAACTAGAACCCCACATAGAAATAATAAACTAGACCAACCCCCAGTCACGCCCTGACCTACTCTACCATAGAAAATAAGGGCTCTCTATGGTCAGGACGTGACAAAGGTGCGGACTCCGGCCGCAAAACCTGAAACCAAAAGGGAGGGTTAGGGGGGGGTGTCTAGTGTCAGTGGCGGCTTGGTGCGGGGCGAAGTACCTGCTCATCCCGTGGATCCTCCAGCATCGGGGATGGCTCTGGTGCGGGACAAAGAACCCACTCCGCTTGCGGATCCACCATCTTTGGTGGCTGCTCTGATGCGGGCCGGAGAACCCGTTCATCCTGTGGATCCAGCCATGGACCCAGGCTGAACACTGTGCCTGGACTGGACCTAGATGCCGAGGAAGGCTCCTGCCATGGAGCAGGACTGGACGCCGTGCTCGGACTGGGCATCGGCGCAGTGGAAGGCTCCTGGCCTGGAGCTGGAGGTTCCGGACCGGGGACCGTCGCCGTAAGCTCTGGACTGGGGAGGCGCACTGGAGGCCTAGTGCGTGGAGCCGGCACAGGTGGTACCAGACTGGTGACACGCACTTCAGGGCTAGTGCGGGGAGCAGGCGCAGGACCTACTGGACTGGGAAAGCACACTGGAAGCCTAGTGCGTGGAGCCGGCATAGGACGTACCGGACCGGGGACACGCACTTCACAAATGACACAATCCTCAAGGCGAGTGTGGAGAGCTGGCACAGGACTTACTGGGCTGTGGATGCGTACTGGAGACCTGGTGCGTGGATCCGGCACAGATTTCACCAGACTAATAGCACGCTCCTCAGGACGAGTACGGGGAGCTGACTGAGGTGGCATTAAACTAATTAGATGCTCCTTAGGGCAACTGTCGTGCATCTTCCACCAACTCAACAACTCTCTCCACTCTTTCTCCTCCAATACCTCCATCCACTCTCTGACTCTCTCCTTTCACTCTCCTCCAGTTTCTCCCTTTTCTCGCAGACTGGCTCTGGTTCACTCCTCGGCTCCGCCGACCACCCCATGTTCCCCCCCCAAAAAAAATCTTTGGGCTGTCTTTTGGGCTTTCTCTGTGGCCGCGAACCCCGGCCTCGTCGCTGTCCTCCCTTCTCTCCTTGCATCTCCCGCTAAGGAAGGCGATCCTGTCCTGCCAGGATTTCCTCCCAAGTCCGGGATACCTTCCCGTCCAGAATCTCCTCCCAAGTCCATGTTACCCTCTCCTCCTGGGCACGCTGCTTGGTCCTGTTGTGGTGGGATATTCTGTCACGTTCGCTGGAAGCATACTCGGACCAACGTGCAGCGTGATCTGGGTTCCGCATCTTTATTAAGTGAAACGCACAAAAGAATAACGAAACGTGACGAAAATGTAGTGCTGACATACAACTACACATAAACAATATCCCACAAAACACAGGTGGGAAAAAAGCTACTTAAATATGATCCCCAATTAGAGACAACGATTACCAGCTGCCTCTAATTGGGAATCATACAAAATCACCAATATAGAAAAACAAAACTAGAACCCCACATAGAAATAATAAGCTAGACTAACCCCCAGTCACTTCCTGACCTACTCTACCATAGAAAATAAGGGCTCTCTATGGTCAGAACGTGACAAGAAGACACATTAGGTTGACCCATCAGAGTAAATGTCATTCCGGTTCATTCATTGTATTGTCTACACGTTTAGGTTGAGCACAGACACTTTTGTAGCTTAATGAGTATGATAATTAAAACATCATATTCTTCACAGCAATGTCCCAAGTTATGCTATTGTTTCAAATAACTTTTTTTTGGTTTACACACAGAATAAATAAAAGATTATCCCTCAAACTACTGTTGTATATTCCCGTCATGATTGATTTGTTCTTTAACGATGAGAAATAGACTAGTCTAGCCCAGCCCACATTCTTCTGTCATTCACTGCTGAATTTCACCCACTTTACACAGTGATGTTGTTGGTTTAGATATTAAGATAATGAGAGTGAGAATATTTCTAACACAGGAGGTCGGTGGCACCTTAATTGGGGAGAACAGGCTCGTGGTAATGGCTTTAGTAGAATTAGTGGAAAATGATCAACTACATCAAACACATGATTTCCATGTATTTGATGCCATTCGTTCCGTTCCAGCCACTATGAGCTGTCCTCCCCCTAAGCAGCCTCCACTGAGTTCTAAGTAAGAGGGTTCAAACTTGAAATTCTGGAAATGGCTGTTTTCTTTCATTCCATCCTCCCTTTGGCCTTAGAATTACTTCCACTGAGCGGCATTGAATAGTATGAGCAAAGGGAGGTTGGTATGGCAAAAAATGCATCCGGTTAAACCACAAGTTTTGCCTATGACGATAACAGAAGGGTACCCAATTGTCATAGTTGAGTAAAAGTAAAGATACATTAACAGATAATGACTCAAGTAAAAGTGAAAGTCACCCAGTAAAATTCTACTTGTGTCACGCCCTGGCCATAGAGAGGCTTTTATTCTCTATTTTGGTGTAGGCCAGGGTGTGACTGGGGTGGGTATTCTAGTTTCTTTATTTCTATGTTTTCTGTTTCTATGTTTTGGCCGGTTATGGTTCACAATCAGGGACAGCTGTCTATCGTTGTCTCTGATTGGGAATCATACTTAGGCAGACTTTTTTCCCTTTTGGTGTTGTGGGTAGTTGTCTGTGTTAGTGGCTTGTATAGGCCTAGTCAACTTCACGTTAGTTTTTTGTTGGCGACATTCAAAGTAAAAAGAAAATGTATGCTCACCACCTTGGTCCGGTCATTTCCCTGACGAAGTTCGTGCCCACTTGAGTAAAAGTATTTGGTTTTAAATATACTTAAGTATCAAAAGTAAATGTAATTGCTAAAATATACTTAAGTATCAAAAGTATAACTCCTTTCAAATTCCTTATATTAAGCAAACCAGATGGCATGATTTTCTTGTTTACATTTTTTTTACGGACAGGCAGGGCACACTCCAACTGTCATGTATTGTCATGTTGTGTCTTGTTCCTGTTCTTTCTCTTCACCCTGTCTCCCTCTGCTGGTCGTATTAGGTTACCTTTTCTTCCCCTCTTTCCCCCAGCTGTTCCTTGTCTTCCCTAACCACCTCGTTCACCCCTTTTCCCACCTGTTCCCTTTTTCCCTCTGATTAGGTCTCTATATCTCTCTCTGTTCCTGTTTCTGTCTTTGTCGGATTCTCGTTTGTGTTACTCATGCCTGAACCAGACTATCGTCGTGTTTGCTGCAACCTTGTCCTGTCCTGTCGGAATCTGCCTGTTCAGCTAACCTTGTCCTGTCCTGTCGGAATCTGCCTGTCCATCTGAGCCTACGTGTGTTTCGTCATTAAAGAAACTCTGTTTTGTTAATTCGCTTTTGGGTCCTCATTCACGCACCTGACAGAAGAATCCGACCAAGAATGGACCCAGCGACTTCGGATCCTCTCCACTCAGCCGTCGAGATCCAGGGAGCGATGCTAGGCAGACACGAGCAGGAATTGTCTGCTGCTCGACATGCCGTTGAGACCCTGGCCACCCAAGTCTCCAACCTCACAGAACAGGTTCACCATCTCCGCCTCGATCCACCGGCCACTTCCAGGGCTTTCGAATCTCCGGAGCCCAGAATCAATAACCCGCCGTGTTACTCTGGGGAGCCCACTGAATGCCGCTCGTTCCTCACCCAGTGTGATATTGTGTTTTCTCTCCAGCCCAACACTTACTCCAGGAGCACTGCTCGTATCGCCTACGTCATATCTCTCCTTACTGGACGGGCTCGTGAGTGGGGCACGGCAATCTGGGAGGCAAGGGCTGAGTGTACTAACCAGTATCAGGACTTTAAGGAGGAGATGATACGGGTTTTTGATCGATCTGTTTTTGGGGAGGAGGCTTCCAGGGTCCTGTCTTCCCTATGTCAAGGTAATCGATCCATAACAGACTACTCTATTGAGTTTCGCACTCTTGCTGCCTCCAGTGGCTGGAACGAGCCGGCTTTGCTCGCTCGTTTTCTGGAGGGTCTCCGCGCAGAGGTAAAGGATGAGATTCTCTCCCGGGAGGTTCCTTCCAGCGTGGATTCCTTGATTGAACTCGCTATTCGCATTGAGCGACGGGTTGATCTTCGTCACCGAGCTTGTGGAAAGGAGCTTGCGTTCTCCGTTGCCCCCCTCTCCGCATCACTACCATCTTCCTCTGCCGGCTCGGGTGCTGAGCCTATGCAGCTGGGAGGTATCCGCATCTCGACTAAAGAGAGGGAACGGAGAATCACCAACCGCCTCTGTCTCTATTGCGGTTCCGCTGGTCATTTTGCCACTTCATGTCCAGTAAAAGCCAGAGCTCATCAGTAAGCGGAGGGCTACTGGTGAGCGCTACTACTCCTGTCTCTCCTTCAAGATCCTGCACTACCTTGTCGGTCCATCTACGCTGGACCGGTTCGTCAGCTTCCTGCAGTGCCTTGATAGACTCTGGGGCGGAGGGCTGTTTTATGGACGAGACCTGGGCTCGGGAACATGACATTCCTCTTAGACAGTTAAGGGAGCCCACGGCCTTGTTCGCCTTGGATGGTAGTCCTCTCCCCAGGATTCAGCGTGAGACGCTACCTTTAACCCTCACTGTCTCTGGTAATCATAGAGAAACCATTTCTTTTTTAATTTTTCGTTCACCTTTTACACCTGTTGTTTTGGGCCATCCCTGGCTAGTTTGTCATAATCCTTCTATTAATTGGTCTAGTAATTCTATCCTCTCCTGGAACGTCTCTTGTCATGTGAAATGTTTAATGTCTGCTGTCCCTCCTGTTTCCTCTGTCTCTTCTTCACAGGAGGAGCCTGGTGATTTGACAGGGGTGCCGGAGGAATATCACGATCTGCGCACGGTGTTCAGTCGGTCCAGGGCCACCTCTCTTCCTCCACACCGGTTGTATGATTGTAGTATTGATCTCCTTCCGGGAACCACTCCCCCCCGGGGTAGACTATACTCTCTGTCGGCTCCCGAACGTAAGGCTCTCGAAGATTATTTGTCTGTAGCTCTTGCCGCCGGTACCATAGTCCCCTCCTCCTCTCCCGCCGGAGCGGGGTTTTTTTTTGTTAAGAAGAAGGACGGGTCCCTGCGCCCCTGCATAGATTATCGAGGGCTGAATGACATAACAGTGAAGAATCGTTATCCGCTTCCTCTTATGTCTTCAGCCTTCGAGATCAGCGCATCAGGGAGGGGGACGAGTGGAAGACGGCGTTTAACACTCCGTTAGGGCACTTTGAATACCGGGTTCTTCCTTTCGGCCTCGCTAACGCTCCAGCTGTCTTTCAGGCATTAGTCAATGATGTCCTGAGAGACATGCTGAACATCTTTGTTTTCGTTTACCTTGACGATATCCTGATTTTTTTCACCGTCACTCCAGATTCATGTTCAGCACGTTCGACGTGTCCTCCAGCGCCTTTTAGAGAATTGTCTTTTTGTGAAGGCTGAGAAGTGCACTTTTCATGCCTCCTCCGTCACATTTCTCGGTTCTGTTATTTCCGCTGAAGGCATTAAGATGGATCCCGCTAAGGTCCAAGCTGTCATTGATTGGCCCGTCCCTAAGTCACGCGTCGAGCTGCAGCGCTTTCTCGGCTTCGCGAACTTCTATCGTCGTTTCATCCGTAATTTCGGTCAGGTGGCAGCTCCTCTCACAGCCCTTACTTCTGTCAAGACGTGCTTTAAGTGGTCCGTTTCCGCCCAGGGAGCTTTTGATCTCCTCAAGAATCGTTTTACATCCGCACCTATCCTTGTTACACCTGACGTCTCTAGACAGTTCGTTGTCGAGGTTGACGCGTCAGAGGTGGGCGTGGGAGCCATTCTTTCTCAGCGCTCCCTCTCTGACGACAAGGTCCATCCTTGCGCGTATTTTTCTCATCGCCTGTCGCCGTCGGAACGTAACTATGATGTGGGAAACCGTGAACTGCTCGCCATCCGCTTAGCCCTAGGCGAATGGCGACAGTGGTTGGAGGGGGCGACCGTTCCTTTTGTCGTTTGGACTGACCATAGGAACCTTGAGTACATCCGTTCTGCCAAACGACTTAATGCGCGTCAGGCGCGCTGGGCGCTGTTTTTCGCTCGTTTCGAGTTCGTGATTTCTTATCGTCCGGGCTCTAAGAACACCAAGCCTGATGCTTTATCTCGTCTCTTCAGTTCTTCAGTAGCCTCCACTGACCCTGAGGGGATTCTCCCTGAGGGGCGTGTTGTCGGGTTGACTGTCTGGGGAATTGAGAGGCAGGTAAAGCAAGCACTCACTCACACTCCGTCGCCGCGCGCTTGTCCTAGGAACCTTCTTTTCGTTCCCGTTCCTACTCGTCTGGCCGTTCTTCAGTGGGCTCACTCTGCCAAGTTAGCCGGCCACCCTGGCGTTCGGGGTACGCTTGCTTCCATTCGCCAGCGTTTTTGGTGGCCCACCCGGGAGCATGACACGCGTCGTTTCGTGGCTGCTTGTTCGGTCTGCGCGCAGACTAAGTCCAGTAACTCCCCTCCTGCCGGCCGTCTCAGGCCGCTTCCCATTCCCTCTCGACCGTGGTCTCACATCGCCTTAGATTTTGTCACCGGACTGCCTTCGTCAGCGGGGAAGACTGTTATTCTTACGGTTGTCGATAGGTTCTCTAAGGCGGCTCATTTTATTCCCCTTGCTAAGCTTCCTTCTGCTAAAGAGACGGCACAAATCATCATCGAGAATGTTTTCAGAATTCATGGCCTTCCGTCAGACGTCGTTTCAGATAGAGGTCCGCAATTCACGTCTCAATTTTGGAGGGAGTTTTGCCGTTTGATTGGGGCTTCCGTCAGTCTCTCTTCCGGCTTTCACCCCCAGTCTAACGGTCAAGCAGAACGGGCCAATCAGACTATTGGTCGCATCTTACGCAGTCTTTCTTTTCGCAACCCTGCGTCTTGGTCAGAACAGCTCCCCTGGGCAGAATACGCCCACAACTCGCTTCCTTCGTCTGCGACCGGGCTATCTCCTTTTCAGAGTAGCCTCGGGTACCAGCCTCCGCTGTTCTCATCTCAGTTCGCCGAGTCCAGCGTCCCCTCCGCTCAGGCTTTTGTCCAACGTTGCGAGCGCACCTGGAAGAGGGTCAGGTCTGCACTTTGCCGTTATAGGGCGCAGACTGTGAGAGCTGCTAATAAGCGTAGAACTAAGAGTCCTAGATATTGTCGCGGTCAGAGAGTTTGGCTCTCCACTCAGAACCTTCCCCTTAAGACAGCTTCTCGCAAGTTGACCCCGCGGTTCATTGGTCCGTTCCGTATTTCTCAGATCATTAATCCTGTCGCAGTGCGACTTCTTCTTCCGCGATATCTTCGTCGCGTCCACCCGGTCTTCCATGTCTCCTGTGTTAAGCCCGTTCTTCGCGCCCCCGCTCGTCTTCCCCCCCCCCCCCCCCCCCCCATCCTTGTCGAGGGCGCACCTATCTACAGGGTCCGTAAGATTTTGGACAAGCGTCCTCGGGGCCGTGGTCACCAGTACCTAGTGGATTGGGAGGGGTACGGTCCTGAGGAGAGGAGTTGGGTTCCCTCTCGGGACGTGCTGGACCGTTCGCTGATCGATGATTTCCTCCGTTGCCGCCAGGTTTCCTCCTCGAGTGCGCCAGGAGGCGCTCGGTGAGTGGGGGGGTACTGTCATGTATTGTCATGTTGTGTCTTGTTCCTGTTCTTTCTCTTCACCCTGTCTCCCTCTGCTGGTCGTATTAGGTTACCTTTTCTTCCCCTCTTTCCCCCAGCTGTTCCTTGTCTTCCCTAACCACCTCGTTCACCCCTTTTCCCACCTGTTCCCTTTTTCCCTCTGATTAGGTCTCTATATCTCTCTCTGTTCCTGTTTCTGTCTTTGTCGGATTCTCGTTTGTGTTACTCATGCCTGAACCAGACTATCGTCGTGTTTGCTGCAACCTTGTCCTGTCCTGTCGGAATCTGCCTTTTCAGCTAACCTTGTCCTGTCCTGTCGGAATCTGCCTGTCCATCTGAGCCTACGTGTGTTTCGTCATTAAAGAAACTCTGTTTTGTTAATTCGCTTTTGGGTCCTCATTCACGCACCTGACACCAACACTCAGACATAATTTACAAACAAAAGCATTTGTGTTTAGTGAGTCAGCCAGATCAGATGACCAGGGATGTTCTCTTTACGTGAGTGAATTAGACCATTTTCCTGTCCTGCTAAGCATTGAAAATGTAACGAGTACTTTTCGGTGTCAGGGGAAAATGTATGCAGTAAATAATGGACTACATTATTTTCTTCGGGAATGTAGTAAAGTAAAAGTCCTCCAAAAAATAAATGGTAAAATGCAGATACTCAAACTACTTAAGTAGTACTTTTAAAGTATTTTTACTTAAGTACTTTACACCACTGAATATTTCTGGTTAGTGGGCTGTTTCAGTGAATGTCCTGTTTGTTATTTTTCCCTCTTACAAACCTGTGTTTTGTAAGATTTCACAGGCACTTTCTAATTCCAGCCAGGGTTAGTTCAGTGAATTTTTTTTTACATAGTATTTAAATATTAGCTTATTAGCATGTCAATTTAAGTACTATAACTTGGTAACTGAAAAAAAACTTTAACACCAATCCACTTTCCCTCACCCAGGTGGCCATGCGCAGTTGGATGGTAAGTTATTACATACAACTGCAGAACTTCAAATCAGCTTTTGTTTTTTGTTGCTCTTTTTATAATGTGAGGGATTTGTGTGTTCTATCATGAGCCGCCTCTCATGGGTTTGTATCCTCCAGTGTGCGGCACAGCTCCTCTCAACACAAAGATCGTGGGGGGTCATAATGCAGTGGCGGGGAGCTGGCCATGGCAGGCCAGTCTGCACAGATCCAGCGGACATTTTTGTGGAGGCTCCCTTATCAACAAAGACTGGGTCCTGACTGCCGCTCACTGCTTCGCCAGGTAGAATGACATGACCTATCCCATCCGGGGTTGGGTTAAATGCAGAAGACACATTTCAGTTGAATGCATTCATTTGTACAACTGACTAGGTATCCCCCCTTTCCCTTTCCCCCCAACCTGTATATTATGCCAATGTGTGATTGAAACGTCTCTATACACTGTATTTGCCTATGTACTATTTTATCTACTGTATTCATGAATAATCACTTAATTCAGAGAGCTAATTCAAATGATAATGTATTTTGGTAATTTGAGGACAACTCTACCATGTAAATACAAAAACTTGAGTTAAAAACTTAAATTACATTTCCTAACAAAAATGTATGTGCTTGCTAGCTTCTATGGTGGTCTGTCGATGATTGTCAAATAAGTGACTCCAGAGAGGTGACATTATCTCTCTAAAATACATGACAGAATCAGGTCAATTGTATCAGAAAGCACACTAACAATCACACTTATAATCTTTAGCCTCAACTCCCTCCCTTCATTCTCAGCACCAGCACGTCTGGCCTGCTTGTCTACCTGGGCCGGCAAAATCAGAAAAGCGCCAACCCCAACGAGGTGTCCCGAACGGTCTCTCAGATCATCCGCCACCCCAACTACAACAGTGCAACCAATGACAATGACATATGTCTGCTGAAGCTCTCGTCATCCGTCACCTTCACTAACTACATTCGGCCGGTCTGTCTGACAGCAGGGGGCAGCACATACTACAATGGCACCACTAGCTGGGTCACTGGCTGGGGCAATATCAATAGTGGAGGTTAGAACTGTTGGTCCCAATGCCGACTTTGCATTGTCAAGCCACAGTCAGGTCCAGAATTATTGGCACCCTTGATAAAGATGTTTTTTTTTTTTTAAACAATGAAATAAATCAAATCTTTCTTTCAATACCTCACCTTGCGAGGATAACGGCGCTGAGCCTTTTCCTAATATGAGGTATCTCAGACCATTCCTCCGTACATAATCTTTCCAGATCCTTGATATCCTTCATTGTCAAACCACAGGTTATCAATGGGTTTAATGTCCGGTGACTGCAAAAGGTTAATTTTGTGGTCAATTGACAATTTCTTTGTGTATGTTGATGTGTGCTTGGGGCTGTAGTCTTGCTGGAAGATCCACTTGTGGCAAAGTTTCAGCCTCCTGACAGAGGCAATAAGGTTTTTGTCTAAAATGCCCTGGTACTGGGTGAAGTTCATGATGCCATTGACCTTAACAAGGGGCCCAGGACCAGTGGAAGTAAAATAGCCCCATAACATCAAAGATCCACCACCATATTTTACAGTAGGTATGGGGTTCTTTTCTGCTTATGCATCCTTATTTCGACGCCAAAACCACCACTGGTGGAGCTCTCTCTCTGTACTCAAATCTCATAAAACATATTAGGAAAAAACGCTCAGTGCCATTACTTTTGCACGGCAAGGTATTGAAAAAAAGAGGAGCTAATCATTTTCACCCCTGTGTTTTTCAGATATCTTTTTTTTAATTACATGTTCTCTGAGCAATTGTTTTAGTATAACATTTTCCATTCAATATAGCTCAGTATTCGTATTATTTGACAGTATTTTTTTGCCTCATCTTTATCAGGGGTGCTAATAGTTCTGGACCTGACTGTACAACCTTTACCTGTACATATGTCACTTTTTTTGTCCAGTTCAGTTTGTATCAATACAGTTGGAGCAGATCAGAAATGTATACAACGGTTTATCGGTAAAAGGTGACCTGTCTCTCATGGCCTCTCCTCCTCAGTGTCCCTGCCCTCACCCCAGACCCTACAGGAGGTGGAGCTGCCAGTAGTGGGGAACAGGAAGTGTACCTGTCTCTATGCTGGAGTGGGTTCAATCACAGGCAACATGATCTGTGCTGGTCTATTGGCAGGAGGAAAGGATTCCTGTCAGGTGTGTTTAATTCCAAATACTGTAGTTGCAGAGCTAAAGCTGCATTTTAGCTGCGGTTTGCAGAGCTATTATTTAAAGGTCATTCAAATAACTTTTTGTATGACTACTTTTTACTCTCGTGTCAAACTACCAGGAAGTCTGAAAATAGAGACCAGGTGGGGAGCTAGTAGTCTGAGTGGGCGGGTAGCTCACCTTGACTGACGGTTCTTTGAAAATATCTTTGTCAAGCAACAGGGATGCAGTGAGCATTGTCGTGCTGAGCATTGTTGCAAGCAAATTTGCTTACACACAAAGCAGCTCAAACAACATTGAAATTGCATGCAACATCCAATCCTGTCATACATCACATCATGCTTTCACAAATGATTTGTCCAACTATTTTGTTATTGTAACAGCATCAATATAGACAAAATGTTGGCTAAATCATTTATCTAGCTAGCCCAAATGGAATTGTCAGCACTGTTTATCAAGCTAGCTAGCTAACTCATTTTGGACAATTTCGATTGAAACTTTACAGGGTGAGGGCTGTCTGTGTATATTTAATTAAATATATATGTATTGACTGCCAAACAATCTTCATATATCATGACTATCTTCTTCTTTAAGGTTTTATGGTAGACTACAACTATTGCTGTATTGCCGCCACCTGCTGTATGGGGTATTGAAACAAAAACTATTATATTATGGGAAGGGGGGGGGGGGGGGGGGGCTACGTCATACGTCATACGTCAAAAATACATTAAAAAACCATCCCACTCCTTCAGTCGTAGTTCAAATCCCATCAGGTGCCTGTGTAAACAGAGCAAAAAACGCTCGGCCGCACTCACAATGATGCCTATTTTCTCCGATTTCCTCTCCGTTTGTGCAGTGCACTTGATAATCAATGCTACAAAGTCCACCTTCTTAACACGCAGCATGTCAGGATCCCTCTGTTGACAAGGAACATCATCTTGTGTCTCTACTCCTACTACTTTAACTCCACTCCTTTTTTCCACTCTTCTCGACGACTCCAGATAGGAGACCTTCTGGACAGCCCTTATTCTTGCCATTCTTCAGCCTAACAGGACACTTCAGAAATCCGGGTGCATCTTCACCACCACTTTTGCAGCATTTAGGCTCAGCTGGCGTACGATACCCCTCCCATCTACACACACATGAGACACGACCAAATCATTTGCCTTTATCACACTGCTCGGGTTTGGGTCACGTAGGCTCTCGCAGGGTATCTCATAAAACCCAAATACATGTGAGAAGGCAGACTCTTCATAAGAAAAACTCTAGAACGGATGGGGTGGGCTTCCTTACTCCATCCGCCATGCGGGCCAGACGTTGTGCACCAACCGCTTGATCCAATTCTTCACGTATACACGTTGCATTTACTTCTAGCGCCACCCCAGAGAACACCCTTGATAGGTGCCCTGCTTCAAAGATCCACACAGGACGCATTCCAATCCAATATCTTCTTGAGGCGCAGAGCATGCTCCTTCTGTTCCATAGATACGCAAAACGACATGATAAGCCCACTTCTCGTTACTCTCATCGACGCCACCTCGTCCAACGCATCCACCATTTTTATAGAGACTTCAAAACGGATCTCCCAGGTAACAACGTCAGTTCAAAACCTTTACTCCGACCAAAAAAGAACCAGAACTAGGCTTGGATTTACTAGATTCCACGACCACTTCTCTTATTTCCTTTTGCATTTGCCACTGTAATCCAATTCCTCTCACTCTCATCTCCACGAGACACACCATCTGATTCAAACATAAAATCTGCTTCCGCCATTTTCCAATTCTAATGTCTCTTGATGTAATGACATAACAACTGCGTAAGCGTTTTTGGGCAACCCTTCCCCTGCTTTTGTTCCATGCTGGCCAAAGGCCTAGCTAGCCAGCTACTAGCTAACACCAGACACAGATGAAAGTGGAAACCTATCAGTATCTTTGCCTTGAATAGGGGACACCAGTAGACTATCTACCTAGCTATCTAAACACGCCTTCTGCGATGACAGTTACAAGGCGGTACATGATGAAATTAGGTAAGAGAATAATACATTACCATTGGCGTATTCAAATGAGAGGCTTTATGTGATGTCACATAAAGCCCTTAATAATCCCGCCTCCTGAATCCAAGTGTTTGACATGGGGGAGGGGACCAGTAACTTTATGATCCAACTTTATCAATGTAGAAGCAGCAGTAATAGTTTGTTCTGGTTTCATCCAAATATCAAACATGATTTTGACTGTGTAGGAACTTTTTAATGACAAATTAGAGATGATCACAAACCAAAACCATGAGAACTTCTGCTGGTAATTGCATTGTTCACTGACCCTGATGTAACATTTGTCTCTGTACAGGGAGACTCAGGGGGGCCGCTAGTGAGCAAACCGGGCTTAGTCTGGATCCAGTCTGGTGTTGTGAGTTTCGGAGTAAGCTGTGCTAAACCAAATTTTCCAGGAGTGTATGCCAGAGTGTCCCAGTACCAGGCCTGGATCAAGAGCCAGATCAGCACTGACCAACCAGGCTTCGTCACCTTCTCCTCCAGTGGGAATAACTCTGACCTCACTGTCACCTGTGCTGCACTGTCCGGTGGGGCCACACACCTCCTATCCTTCTCCCTCTCTCTCCTCCTATCCCTCTCTCCCATTCTCCTTTCATTTTATATTTTCTTATAGGGCATACACTAAAAGTGGATTCTATGTCCACTACACTTCTCATTGTATGTGAAAAGCACTGTAATAGTATGTTAAAACTGTCAACAATAAGTGATTGCTTTCATTCAATATGAATATGAATCTACTGAATCTACTCATATTTTCTTCCTGTGATGTAAGTAATTAAGTTGGAGAGCAAATGTAATTGTGTTATGCTATAGGATTACATTTGGTTGATCATCAGAGCTCAGTTCATGATTGTTAAGAGAGTAACACATAGACATCACACGTGATGATTAAATGGAAAGCTATTTTTATAATTATTTTACAAGTTGTGTATATTTTTCCATATTGAGTATACTGTATCTGCAAATACTGTAGATACATTCTTTATAGTGAACTACAGCTATTTATCATTGAGCTGAGAATGCCTCTCAACAAGCATCTCATGTAATGGTGGAGTGGCAGGCAGGTAACTATCAGACTGCCATAAATACCAAGCGTGTATTCATTTAGACCAAGACCGTAGCAAACAGTTGCAAAACCATTTACTCTTTGTTTAATTGGTACTTTTTAAGGAGTGGGGCAGTCCCACTAATTTGTTTGCTTTTATTAAAGAACTAGAACAGTGTTGGAAAGACAGTGAGAGGGTGAGTCAAAGGACAGTGAGATAGATTCAAACCCATGCCGACTCTGGCATACATGTGTTCCAGGGTCAGCGGCTGTAACCACTGGACCACACAGGCCATGTTAAACCGTTTACTCTGAAGGGAAATGTTTTGCAACGGAAACAAGAGTTCCTATTGGACAAATTCAGGTAGGTCCCGTTCCGTTCTGTTTGCTTCTGTTGGGTTTGTTTGGTTCCTAGTGAATATACCCCAATTGGTGACCCTCTTACCTGGATTGGGTCAAACAAACTCACTTAACCAGAGAGGTGATATCATCTCTTTAACTAAAATACATCACAGAATTGTACTTAAAATAAAAGAAATGACATGCATAAATGAATCAGCGGAAAACCAAATGTCCAATCATCAACTCAAATTTGAGTTCATACATTTACAGATCCAAAATGTATTGGCACCCTTGATAAAGATGAGCAAATAAATACTACAAATGCAATAATACAAATACTAAGCTATTTAAAAACAACAACAACAATTCTGAGCTGTATTGTTTGCTCAAAGAAATTGGAAATTATATTATTTGATATATTATATATATATTATTTATACTATTAGCCTTTAAAAATGATAATCTTGGATTAGCTAACACAACGTGCCATTGGAATACAGGAGTGATGGTTGCTGATAATGGGCCTATGTAGATAATCCATTAAAAACCAGCCGTTTCCAGCTACAATAGTCATTTACAACATTAAGAATGTCTACACTGTATTTCTGATCAATTTGATGTTATTTTAATGGACAAAAAAATGTGCTTTCCTTTCAAAAACGAGGACATTTCTAAGTGACCCCAAACTCTTCAACGGTAGTGTATATATTTGAAAAATTGAACATTGAAAATTCTGTGCAACTTCCAGCGTGTGTTTAATGTGAACACTGAGGCTGTACCCACTTTAAGTTACAGTTTTAACAGTGGCCATGTAGGCTACTGTGGCTATTTGATCATAATGTAGGCCTACAGAGTGGCCTACCATCAAAAACAATGGAGAAAATGCCTACCATAACATTTTAACATGGACATAGCTGTTCTATAATTCAGCCTACAGTAGCACCCAATGTGTGGTGTTCAGTGTAGGTCTACATTCCATGAGACTTTTGAAGAAAAAAACATGCATGGCTTAACATTAACCTGTTTATCCACTTGTCCTTCAGACAAGGAGGTGACTGAAAATGTTGTGTTGTTTAATGCAAGAAACCACTTTACAAAATAAAATGAATGATTGTTCCCATACCATTATTACAGAGAATCAGACAAATGCTACCCTCTGCCTATTGGTTACTTAGCTTATTCAAGCCTGTCTCAAAATACAACACTGCCCTTTTAAGAAAAAAAAAATCTCTTTACCTGATTTGCTTTTCAAAGATGTCTAGAAATGTATATGTTTTGTGCTCTGTAGGAAGCAATCGCGCCCTATTCCTGACTACAACTGATCTATAACTGAATCCTACAGACGAAGAACCATTTCTGTGACAATTTTTCCATTTTAAGATAACCAGTTATTTTTATATTATTAATTGTGTGTACCACATTAGGTGTTTTATGGTTGACAAATAATTCACCATACCCATATCTTCCAACAACGATTGATATTTTTTTGTTATTTCAAAAAATACTTTTTTTTTTATTGCCGTTTAAATTTTTAGAATGTGGAAGAACAGTTTATCTCCAGTGATGATTTCAGTTTGTGGAAGAACAGTATATCTCCAGTGATGATTTCAGTTTGTGGAAGAACAGTATATCTCCAGTGATGATTTCAGTTTGTGGAAGAACAGTATATCTCCAGTGATGATTTCAGTTTGTGGAAGAACAGTATATCTCCAGTGATGATTTCAGTTTGTGGAAGAACAGTATATCTCCAGTGATGATTTCAGTTTGTGGAAGAACAGTATATCTCCAGTGATGATTTCAGTTTGTGGAAGAACAGTATATCTCCAGTGATGATTTCAGTTTGTGGAAGAACAGTATATCTCCAGTGATGATCTCAGTTTGTGGAAGAACAGTATATCTCCAGTGATGATTTCAGTTTGTGGAAGAACAGTATATCTCCAGTGATGATTTCAGTTTGTGGAAGAACAGTATATCTCCAGTGATGATTTCAGTTTGTGGAAGAACAGTATATCTCCAGTGATGATTTCAGTTTGTGGAAGAACAGTATATCTCCAGTGATGATTTCAGTTTGTGGAAGAACAGTATATCTCCAGTGATGATTTCAGTTTGTGGAAGAACAGTATATCTCCAGTGATGATTTCAGTTTGTGGAAGAACAGTATATCTCCAGTGATGATTTCAGTTTGTGGAAGAACAGTATATGTGACATTTTGCATGACTCTTGTAAGATGTCCTTTTTTAACACCTGATATGATGTTTTAAGTACTTTCAAGTACAGATGCCCTTCATGTAAATAACTTAAATGCAATATGTAGTTAATTCATTTGTATGGAGGTTCATTTAAAGGTGGTCTATCAACTTTAGCACTGATGACTTTTCTTAAAAGTTGAGTCATGAAATCTTAGTCTCATTTTAAACGAAGCCCTCGATGTGAACATACCATAGAACTACCAAAATAGAATACAATTAAATTCATTCAATCAAAACAAGCACTACTTGTAAATATCAAATATGGATCCATGTGATGTGCCAATATGCATGTCCATTATGCAGGTCCCGAAGGTCAATATTACAAAACGTTCAGAAAAACATTCTCTTTGCGTTGATCAGCAATTAAGTTTTGAATTGCGTTAAACCCATGCTAAAGGCAAGAAATGTCCTTCTGTACTGAGGTGACAGCAGTAAATAAGTATTAACTGCTTAGAGTTCATGCTAAATGTGGTGACAATATACAATACTGTACATTGTAATGAATAAAAAAAGGGAATCCAGATCAAATGAATACTCACATACTGTATGTGATGACTTATTTGTTTTTAATTCATTCAGATTAAAAAAGGGTCAAATGATCACACAACATAATTATCAACAGAACACATTGTACATAACATTTTCTACACTGATACTGGAACAACATCTTAAAATGCAATTAATTCAATATATTGTGCTGGTTCAAATCATACACAAATTGATTCACATAGAAAACACCTACTATACATTTAATTTCCTACAATAGGGCTGACATGTCTTCTGAAATGTATTCAGATTCAATGTACTATACAGGTTCAGGGGATCACAAACTCACAGAAAAAAACGGTTCATTATGTAGCTTGTTTTAACAACAAATTATTCACTCTGCAGTGATTCATAAAAAGAGTGTGCAGCATCTCTCAAGTAGTTGAGCAGGTCATCAGATCTTGGTACTTTTTTTGATGGGCAGAGGACTCTCATATGCTCTAGGGTAGTGGCTTGCAAAATCAGGAGGTTGAGGTGTAGCTCCTTGTTGTGGTTTGGAGATCAGCCACGATTTCCATCCCTCAAATAGACTGTGGCTCTGTCTGGCGTACAGATTCCAAGGATCCTCAACTGAAATTGAAACAGAAACATGTTAAGTTCCTGACATCAATAAACAACTTTCACAGTCAAGCATTAAGATATTTTATTGTTAGAACAACATGTTGCATGTTGATGGGATGTTAGTAAACTATTCTCTGTGCAATACCTGTGACTTTTAACCACCTCACTGAGATGATCTGTAGTCCAGCTGGTTGCCTGAGGACAGAATCTGGGAGGTGCCTGAAGTCTTCACATTGCATCCTCATCACCTTGAATGGTTTTGCTGGTTGTGCTTCAAGTATCATCTTTGAAACATCATCAGGTGTATGTGTAACGGATGTGAAACGGCTAGCTTAGTTAGCGGTGCGCGCTAAATAGCGTTTCAATCGGTGACGTCACTTGCTCTGAGACCTTGAAGTAGTGGTTCCCCTTGCTCTGCAAGAGCCGCGGCTTTTGTGGAGCGATAGGTAACGATGCTTCGTGGGTGACTGATGTTGATGTGTGCAGAGGGTCCCTGGTTCGAGCCCGGATATGGGCGAGGGGACGGTTTAAAGTTATACTGTTACATTGGGCGAGGGGACGGTTTAAAGTTATACTGTTAGATTGGGCGAGGGGACGGTTTAAAGTTATACTGTTACATATGAAGGACTGACACCTTGCGCCTCTTCTCGATGGTGGCAAAAGATCGATCACAAGGAAGAAAAGAAGGACTAGAGAACTTCTGCTCAACTTGGGTAAAGTAACCCATAGAGACGAGCATCGACATCAGATTGAGCATCCGCCAGTTGTCATTCTGCCCACAGCATTCTGTCACTGAAGATGATCAACTTGCGCACCTCTGGTTTGCTGAGTGGCGTGAATTTTGTCTTTACCCACTTCAATATGCAGCTTGCCACCTCAATGGACCCTCGGTGTGCAATCCCTGCAGGATACAGTGTAACGTTACATATAACTAGCTAGCTACTGTAGCCATGTCGAATCATCTGGTGGAGAAAAAGTAGCTAGCTATGTTTCTTCTATAATCTAGCAATAACATTTGTAACGATAATGTATAAGTTAGTAGCCAACGAACTTTAGCTAATATGTTTTCTCTATAGTTACATGAGCAACTAGTTGGAGTTCATGGCACTTTGTTTGAGAAAAAGCACACATTACAAATAAAAACAAACAAACAAACCATGTAAAATAGGTGGTGTTGAGATGCGTTCAGATATTCAGAAGGAGGCAGAAGGTTTGGGTGCATAAGTGCTGATATTTATTTACAGTGTTCAAGTATAGTGGTAAATTGTAAAGATATTCACAATATTTACAATGCCAAACTGGATGAATATACCTAGGCTTACCCTGCTGCTACCTTAGCTAGGCAGGTTGGGGTGTACCAGGCTCAAGCAGCCTGCCAAGTCAGTTTTCCAAAACAGAAGTGAATTGCCACCTAAAACAAGGCCATCCTGGAATGTACCATAACTCACCATAACACACAAAACTGGCTAATACACACAAACATAATTATGTAAAAGTACCACATTACACAATATTTAAATATTCAAATATACAAACATTTCATAGTGATCAATCTACAAGACATCTACAGTTGAAGTTGGAAATTGACATACACTTAGGTTGGAGTCATTAAAACTCGTTTTTCAACCACTCCACAAATTTCATCTACTTTGTGCATGACACAAGTAATTTTTCCAACAGTTGTTTACGGACAGATTATTTCACTGTATCACAATTACAGTGGGTCAGAAGTTTACATACACTAAGTTGACTGTGCCTTTAAACAGCTTGGAAAATTCCAGAAAAATGATGTCATGGCTTTAGAAGCTTCTGATTAGAGGTCAACCGATTATGATTTTTCAACACTGATACGATTATTGGAGAACCAAAAAAGGCCGATACCGATTAATTGGCCGATTTTTAAAATGTATTTGTAATAATGACAATTACAACAATACTGAATGAACACTTATTTTAACTTAATATAACACATCAATAAAATCAATTTAGCCTCAAATAAATAATGAAACATGTTCAATTTGGTTTAAATAATGCAAAAATAAAGTGTTGGAGAAGAAAGTAAAAGTCCAATATGTGCCATGTAAGAAAGCTAACGTTTAAGTTCCTTGCTCAGAACATGAGAACATATGAAAGCTGGTGGTTCCTTTTAACATGTGTTAGAATTGCGTAAATTCGAATCTGGTATCAGGATAAATATAACAATGAGTCACCGATTGTATACCATGTATTTTTTATTAGCTAAGTAATAAATGGCAAATGCAACTTTCGTATATACGGGCTCACTGTAATACCACG
The DNA here is from genome assembly GCF_013265735.2 of Oncorhynchus mykiss. NCBI lineage: Eukaryota > Metazoa > Chordata > Actinopteri > Salmoniformes > Salmonidae > Oncorhynchus > Oncorhynchus mykiss. The sequence continues at coordinate 62,192,076 of NC_048576.1, forward strand.
CAGGGCAGAACAGAGAACTGACAAGATGTATGTAAACAGTGTTCTTATAGAGGCTGGGCGTGGTTTAAACTTAACCAGCCTATCGCAGGCGCTCAGGCGGGTCCCCGCCTCTTGGTGCTTCTTGGAGTCCTCCCTCCGTCCTACTGTTCTGGTATCACCCCCTAGTTATAACAGTTGCCCAGTTCCTGCTATTGTGTTGTTCAGTATTTTTCCATCTCAGTTAAACCTTGTGATGACCACCCCTCCCTATACCTGATTAACCACAACTTTGTAAGATACAGCAAGTCACACCATGTGCTCAATATTGTTACGTACAAACACAAGGACAAAGCATCTGCTGGGCTGTTATCTACAGTTTTGCAACATGCAGGTCACACCATGTTACTCAGTTCTTGTCACACACACAAACAGGCAAGTAGCAAGCAGTTGTTTAATCTCATAATGATGCTCCAGTGCACAAATGCAGATACCTCACACAACCAACATCAGATAATATTTAATCATATATATGGTAATGGCTATAATGTAAAATACAGAATCCCACACATGAGTCTTCAATATTCCTAGGTAAGAAGTTTTAGGTTGTAGTTATTATAGGAATTATAGGACTATTTCCCTCTATACCATTTGTATTTCATTAAGCTTTGACTATCGGATGTTCTTATAGGCACTTTAGTAATGCCAGTGTAACAGTATAGCTTCCGTACCTCTCTTCGCTCCTCCCTAGGCTCGAACCAGGAACACAACGACAACAGCCACCCTCAAAGCAGTGTTACCCATGCAGAGCAAGGGGAACAACCACTCCAAGTCTCAGAGCGAGTGACGTTTGAAACGCTATTAGTGCGCACCATGCTAACTAGCTATCCATTTCACATCGGTTACACCAGCCTCATCTCGGGAGTTGATAGGCTTGAAGTCATAAGCAGTGCAATGCTTGACGCACAACTAAGAGCTGCTGGCAAAACGCACTAAAATGTTGTTTGAATGAATGCTTACGCGCCTGCTGCTGCCTACCACCGCTCAGTCAGATTATATGCAACGCAGGACACGCTAGATAATATCTAGTAATATCATCAACCATGTGTAGTTAACTAGTGATTATGATTGATTGATTTTTACAATATAAGTTTAATGCTAGCTAGCAACTAACCTTGGCTTACTGTATTTGCGTAACAGGCAGTCAGTCTCCTTGTGGAGTGCAACGAGAGGCAGGTGGTTCTAGCGGTGGACTTGTTAACTGTAAGGTTGCAAGATTGGATCCCCCGAGCTGACAAGGTGAAAATCTGTCGTTCTGCTCCTGAACGAGGCAGTTAACCCACCGTTCCTAGGCCGTCATTGAAAATAAGAATGTGTTCTTAACTGACTTGCCTAGTTAAATAAATAAAAAAAAATATATATTTTAAATCGGTGTCCAAAAATACCGATTTCCGATTGTTATGAAAACTTGAAATCATATGCCACCATCTACTTCTGATATGCTAATTGACATCATTTGAGTCAATTGGAGGTCATCATGGGAAAATCAAAAGAAATCAGCCAAGACCTCAGAAAAAGAAATGTAGACCTCCACAAGTCTGGTTCATCCTTGGGAGCAATTTCCAAACGCCTGAAGGTACCACGTTCATCTGTACCACGCAGCTGTCATACCGCTCAGGAAGGAGACGTGTTCTGTCTCCTAGAGATGAATGTACTTTGGTGTGAAAAGTGCTCATTCAATCCCAGAACAACAGCAAAGGACCTTGTGAATATGCTGGAGGAAACGTGTACAAAAGTATATCCACAGTAATATCGACATAACCTGAAAGGCCGCTCAGCAAGGAAGAAGCCACTGCTCCAAAACCACCATAAAAAAATGCCAGACTACGGTTGGCAGTTGCACATGGGGACAAAGATCGTACTTTTTGGAGAAATGTCCTCTGGTCTGAAGAGACAAAATTGAACTGTTTGGCCATAATGACCATCGTTATGTTTGGAGAAAAAAGGGGGATGCTTGCAAGACGAAGAACACCATCCCAACCGTGAAGCACAGGGGTGGAAGCATCATGTTGTGGTGGTGCTTTGCTGCAGGAGTGACTGATGCACTTCACAAAATAGATGGCTTCGTGAGGAAGGAAAATGTTGTGGATATATTAAAGCAACATCTCAAGACATCAGTCAGGAAGTTAAAGCTTGGTCGCAAATGGGACTTCCAAATGGACAATGACCCCAAGCATACTTCCAAAGTTGTGGCAAAATGGCTTAAGGACAACAAAGTCAAGGTATTGGAGTGGCCATCACAAAGCCCTGACCTCAATCTTATAGAACATTTGTGGGCAGAACTGAAAAAGCGTTGGCGAGCAAGGAGGCCTACAAACTGACTCAGTTACACCAGCTCTGTCAGGAGGAATGGTCCAAAATTCACCCAACTTATTGTGGGAAGCTTGTGGAAGGCTACCCGACACGTTTGACCAAAGTTCAACAATTTAAAGGCAATGCTACCAAATACTCATTGAGTGTATGTAAACTTCTCACCCACTGGGTATGTGATGAAAGAAATGAAAGCTGAAATAAATCATTCCCTCTACTGTTATTCTGACATGTCACATTCTTAAAATAAAGTGGTGATCCTAACTGACCTAAGACAGGGAATTTTTACTAGGATTAAATGTCAGGAATGATGAAAAGCTGAGTTTAAATGTATTTGGCTAACATGTATGTAAACTTCAGACTTCAACTGTAATAATGATGGGTGTGGTTTTGATGCGACTGTTTTACTCTCCACAGTGTAAAATAATAACTCTAGTTATTAACAGCAACACTGGGGGCTATTTTACTCCACTGAGTGTTAAACTCACTCTGTAAGAGTGAAATTAACGCCTGAATCAACACTAGAAATATAACACTGAAATATCAACACTGGCCAATTTGCTGTGTACACTTTACATGTCTGGCGACGTCAGCAACATCTTTTTTGTTATGACACAAATTAGTAGGCTATTCTGCTGACACTGACAAACAGATAAAAATGACAACTATCTAATCTAGACCTACGAAAAGGGGAGATACTGTCATGGAAATTTCCTGTATTTACCAAATCATGAGAGCAAACCACACACAAGTCAGAGTTATCACAAAGTCCATCTTTAATTATATGAGCTCCATCACAACCCTGTGACTCTCAGATCAATTCAGTGTCTATCAATGAATTCTCTGAGAGTCCTTACACATTGCAACTGAGATCCTTTATAGCAAAGACACACATAGCCAGACAGCATTGGCCATAAATTATCGTTCAGCTTTGTCTCCTAAACTATGTTATTTTCTCGCTCTCTGAACCATAAAACAAAACCTATCAACAGGCATATATCAAATGCCCCCTCCTTGACAATAGCACAGAGACACAGTGACTGGCACACAGACATTGTGGAGCCAAGAGATAATTGATTTAAAAGATATGTTTAAATATGAAGACAAGCTTGACCCCTCCCCTCTCTGCGGCCCAAATAACTTAGTCCTGACAGAGAACAGATAACTGCAAATGGCCACCACTATAGTACAACAAGATACATTCTGATGAGAAGTAACTCATAAGCATATCATGAAAATAAAACATCTTATCTATGTTACCCAACTAATTCTGATTATTAATTGTACAATATGATGTTCATCTAGCCTGGATGAGGAAATTATTGTCCCCCCCAAAATCTTTCCAGTGGCACTGATCCAATGATGAAAGACAGTGAATATGCACCTATTTACCAGGGATATGGCTAACGCTCTCCAATAAACCAATAAAGCTACTGTTCACTCAATTGGGAGTTGAGAATCTTGACAACTATTTACTTTGTCTTTGTTTTCAGCAACAGGAATTTGCTTTCTAAACTATATTTTTCCGACAATTGCATTTAGAAATATTGCGATAGGCCTATTAAAACGGCTTTTCACTGACAGCTGCAACTCAACAATCACCTATTTGCAGCGCACCACGCACACTGCCCAAGTTGTGCACTAAAAACAATCCACAGCTCATCTTTAAAGAAGCAAATTATCCTCTGTGGCCAAATCACACCCTTTGGTGCAGTATTTTAAAATATGTTATTTATTTATGTATAGACATGAGTAATTATATAGCAAATTTGGGCAAATGTTATTACATTTACTTTAGGGGAAATTTATAATCCCTATCCTATTGGATGTGCTGCGTATGCCGACGTCAATGTGAAAGTAACCAGTGCAATAAAACAGCTGGCCACCAGCCAGAGTTCAAATGTTATATCTAGCTTATGTCGGCAGTTTGACATTGTACATCATTATGTTATTTAATGACATGTGCCACTCATTCTGACAACCCACTCATCCGTAAAACAGCACGCTGTCGTAAACCATAACAATGTACAGTACGACGAACAGCACGTCGTACCACACATAACATTTACCCCCTTTCTAAAACCAGGGTCTGGTACCACATATTCAGCCCCCCCAACAAGTGGCTCTGTCCCTTGGGGAGCCCACAGAGGCTGTGGCTCGGGTGGTAGTAGTGGAGGAGGTCCATCAGGTGGCGTCTCTGGCCTGTATGTCAGTTTTGTGTTCCTTGCGGGGCAGGTACTTTTTTGAGGCGGCTGGCGTGCCAGCGTGATCCATTGCTCAGCATGAAGGTTGCGGCCTCCAGTTGTCGACTGACCTGCAAGGGGTCCTACCAGAATGAGGCCATTTTGTTGCACCGCTGAGGCTGTCGGGCTCGGACCCAGTCTGACACTTGGATGATCGGCTTCTTCACCCTGTGTGCGTTGTCGAAACTCTGTTTCATTGCCCTTTGTTGCCTGGTCACTCACTGCCTGCTTTTCTTGGATGTTCCTAGTCGCCGGTTCTGCTGCTCTCTGTGTTCTGAGTCTGTCCAGTGGCAGTTCCATCTCACGACCCAGCATGAGAGATGTCGAGGAGACCTGTGTTGTTGTGCGTTTGCTTGCTCTGTAGTGCATTATCATTGGGTTCAAAGCAGTTTGGAACGTGCACCCCTGGACCAGGTGCGCTCTGATGCCATCCTTCAGCTTTTGGTTGAAGCGTTCCATCCCTCCGTTAGCTTGTGGGTTGTAATAGGCCGTGTGGATGTGTTTGATTCGCTTTTTGCTGAGATAGGAGGAGAACTCGACAGAGGTTAGCTGGGGCCCATTGTCCGTGGTGAGGGTGAGGGGTAGGCCCCACCTTGTGAACAGACTGTCTAGGATGTTCACAATGGCTTGTGTTGTGACAGTTATGAAAGGAACCACTTCTGGCCACGTAAAGTGGATGTCATATGCCACCACCAGTAAGCGCTGATGGTGAGGGACTGCATGCCCATGGATCTCGCCACAGATGTCCAGCTGGATGTGCTCCCAGGGGCGGGACGGCCACGCGAGAAGCTGCAGTGGGGGTGGGGCGGGGTGGACTTTCCTGTTTTCACACTGTAGCACAATCACTGGCCAGGGCTTCAATGTCGTGGTCGATGCCTGGCCACCACACAAGGTCTCGACATCGCAGCTTGACCTTCACTGTGCTCAAGTGACCCTCGTGCGCCATTGATAGAACACGTCAACGCAGGTCACTCGGGACCACAGTGCAAAAACCTTAGAGAGACCAAGACTTCTTCCCAGCAAGAAAATTTGTACTTCAACCTGGCGTAAGTTGCCAGCTCTTCTGGCACACGTGATGGCCATCCAGTGTGTATGTAGGTGTGCAGGGTAGACAGTGTGGGATCCTGTTCCGATGCTTGCTTCAGCTCATCCAGTGAGACGGCTGACTGAAGGGGAGCATAGAGCATTTGTATGAGCTCTGTTTTGTTGTCGTCTGGCAAGACGGTCGGAGTTATCCCTCCCAGATGATTGTCATACTGTCTGAGGCGGTCGGCCCATTTTTGCAGCCGAAGTGGCTTGTAGCCAGTTCCTGCTGCTTACAGTAGTGTTGTGAGGGACTGGTGGTCGGTTTGGAGCGTGAACAGCCGGCCGTATAGGTGCCACCTTTCGCACGCCCAGACACAGGCCAGTGCTTCGAGTTCGCCCACAGAGTACCGTTGTTCAGTGGGGCTCAGGGCCCTTGAGGCAAATGCGACAGGGCTCTCAATGCCATTCTTCAGCTGTGAGAGGACAGCTCCTAGTGCTCCAGCTGCGGTGTCACAGGTGACAATGGTGGGGCAGACAGGGTCAAAGTGAGCCAAGACTGGGGCTGTGGTGAGTTGGCTCTTCAGTGAGCGGACCATGTCTGATCAGTCAGCCGTCCAGGCCCATGGCTCGTCCTTCTTGAAGAGCTGGTGATGGGGAGCTGAGGTCTGAGAGTAGTGGGGCAGAAACCGGAGGTAGTCGGCTGTCATGCCCAAGAATGAGGCCACCTGAGAGGCTGAGGTCGGTTCTGTGATGAGGAGAACAGCGTTCAATGTTCAACATGAGTGGGGCAATGCCCTTGGCCGACAGGCGGAACCCCACAAACTCGACGGCTGGAGCTGCAAAGGTGCACTTTCCACCATTCAGGGTCTGGTTGTTCCGCAGTAGAGCACTGAATACTCTGTTGAGTCGATGGTCATGGATGTGGAGGTCATGGCCGTGGACCACGATGTCATCCAGATAGACTGCCACCCCGGGTATTCCAGCGAAGATGGTGCTCATCACCTTCTGGAAGCACCTGGGGGCGGAGCTAAGTCCAAAAGGCATGCGTGTGTATCTGAACACACCAGCATGCGATGACCACGTTTGAAATCCAGGGAGCAGAGTTGACTGGCGCAATGATGCCTAGCTCCAACTGTGACTGGAGATCTTTTGTGACATCATCATGCAGTGCAAAGGGAATGCGCCACAGGGGCTGCATGACTGCAGTCACGTCCGGGTTCACTAGGGGCCTGTGAGCAAAAGCTGTGAGGCAGCAGAGTCTATCAAACAGAGTTGGCCAGTTCTTTTGCCATGTGCCGGTAACTTGGTGGATAGTTGACCCACTCATCTCTCAGTGTGAACCCCAAGCCTATGAAGAGGTCGAGGCCCAGGAGGTTGGCACCCCGCTTTGCAACGTGAAATGTGAATGATGGCAAACGCTTGCCGCAGTAGAGTACTGGAACCTGGAGGGTCCCTGCAATGTCTATCTTGGATCTACCACACCAACACAGGGCAGTGGAGCGCTGTTGGGAGTGGTAGGTGACTGAAAATCGTGTAAGTGGCAAGGTTGAGCAATGACACTGCAGTGCCAGTATCCAGTACAAAGGCAAACCCACCTCGACCAGCTAGCTGCACAGTGCATGTCTTGAATGACACATGGTTAGTGGAGACGGTTTGGATTTCAGTGTGTTCATGTTGAGTGAGATGAAAATAAGGGCATGTTCTGGGTGGAGCTAGTATGCAGCTGGGGCTGAACGACACACATTAGCAAAGTAATTGTATTTTGAACAGTTGAAGCCCTTGAATTGTGAGAGCTAGACCCGCAGTTGCCACAGCTACTTCTGTTTGTTTATCAGTCTGCCTGCTGCAGGGGCATGCCGGTGTATGTGTCCATGCAGCTATCAACGTGGGTGGGCGTGCACAGCGTGTGATCGTTGTAGTGCGCCTGCTCGGGCTGAAGCTGCTGCTGTGTGAGAATGGCTAGGGGCTGAGTGTATGCTGCGGAGCTGTCTGTTAGCATAGTAGAGCATTCCAAAGCCGCTTCAACCTGGACTGCTATTTTAATAGCTCCATCAAGTTGTAAATTATTCGATTCCAAAAGCAGTTTCTCCTTGTCTTTTCACATTACATCCCCTCTATCAACTGATCTCGTATTGAACTGGCCTATAGTTAGTTACAAGAGCTAGCCAATTCCCTCAGATTAGCCATGTTGCTTTGAATGCAGTCACCCGGGCGTCCGTGTCTTTTCCATAACCGGTAGCGTCGGAGGAGCACTCGCTCTTTCCCGGCGAAGTGGTTCAGTAGGATGCTGACTGCACCGGTGAATTGTAGGAGCCGATCCAAGCGCTCTGAAAATCATCTGTACCGAGGCAGTGACGGAGCAGTGCTGTCCTCCACTTGTCTGAAATTCTAGAAAAATCCACATCTTTGAGATGTGTTAAAACTTTCAAGACAGTTATTCCACGGGACTGGAGGTTCGCCAAGCACGACGAGGAATGGTGCTGGTTGTGGTAAACTAAATTCAGCCATCTTCGTCGCCAATGCTATATCTAGCTTAGCTGTCAAAGAACGCCACAGTTTCACATTGTACATCACTCTGTCGTGTAATGAATGACATATACCACTCATTCTGACAACCCATTAATCTGTAAAGCAGCACAATGTCGTAAACCATAACAACGTACAGTACGACTAACAGCACGCGTCGTACCACACATAATATTCACATCTGTCTGTCTTGGTGTTTGTAAATAAATATTGTCACTTGTAGAATGTTTATTTTGTTTCCAATTGTTGACTAAACAAACCTGCTTCTGTATGAACTGAATTACAATCATTTCACTGATTTCAATAAATAAACAAATAAAGGTGTTTTGAAACAGATCGTGCAAAATTGTGTTGAGAATATGGCCACATTTAATTTAAAAAAAGTTGTTTTAATTTTTTAATTACATTTTTTTATTAACAAATCAACACAGAAAGTACATGAGGGAACACAAGTACATATAGACTACATACAATGGACAATGGAGCTAGGGGGTACAATATCACATTACAATTACACAAGGACCTAGGTAGGACACATACACTTACAATTCTAACAGCTTTTTTGTTAGTAGAGTATTTAACTGTCTTAAAATACAGTTCAATTTATTTTTGTAGGGTAAGAAAATGTTTTGTGTTTGTTTGTAAATGTACATGTGTGTACATGACATTTGGCCAAAAGAATCATGAAATGAATTACATAAAAATGTTTCATCTTATTTCATTGTATGTAAATAATCCAAGCAGTACATCTCTCCGCAATAGTGTAAAATCTTCAGAAATGTGTTCAATTATAAATCTACTGATGTCTTAACACAGTTTTCTTACATGAATACAATGTCAAAAAAGATGCAACACTGTTTCTGGGTGGTCATTACAAAAGGAGCAATTTGAGTTGATGTTTTCCTTAAACTTCTTCATATATTGGTTGGCAGGATAATATTTATGAATAATATTAAAGGAAACTTCCTTAATTTTGTTAACAAGTAGGTAGGTATGTGTGTGGCAACATCCAAACTTTTTTCCAACATATATTATCAATAAATCCATTCCAATACGGCATGACATATGGTATAGATACAACATCCTGCTGAAACAAGGTTCGTATCGCTCTGTTGTTGAATGGACCAAATTAATTAAATACAAGTCCATTGTTGTTTGTCCATTGAGTGACGTGTGTGCGCGCGCAGAATTTGCGCTGGTAGCGTCTACGGTATCTATGACGATATTACCAAAACAAAGCATAATGTTCAAGCACTGTTGAAGCTCCTGTCGTGTTGTCTTTCCTTTTTTGCTGATTTGAAGAACATGCGTATACATGTGTGATATCTCGTTTTCTTCATTCATGTAAACATATTTTTTTTCATGTAAACATATGGTATTTTAGTAGCTAAGTGAACAGGGAGTTCCTGTTGTTGGGTCAACTGTCACATCAATCCAATGGCTTTGTGGAAGGGACACAGGCGAGAGCTGGGACAGACAAGTGCAGGTGTCGGCCATATGTATATGCAGACCTTGCCTTTTTATGTGGAGAGTCACAAGGTAGGTTTAAGAGGAAGACGATTTACAATTTGAATTAGGCCTAACAAAGATTCAAAGAATTCTGATTATAAGTCTTATAAATTTAGTAAGAGATGTGGCTCGGTAGGTTTGTGTTTCAGCAGCTATATTTTTCACCATCTATGGGCTATAGGCTATTTTATGATTATCAGTTTTTAAACGTGTTTACACCCACTCTCTCTAGCCTCGTTTATACCTGAGCTAGCATGTCCTGATCTTGTTCACATTCTGATTGTGTGCACATTTTCAGAAATATGGTCTTAAAATGTGTCTCATATATCCACTGTCAGCATTGTGACCAGATTTCCTGTATGCAAATTATTTGACAGCTATTCTTTCAAAATAATATTGCTATATACATTTTTTTAAGACACATTGATACCATAAATCAATAGTGCCACCTCTCAATGATTTTGGGATAATGATGATTTACATGGTTTCACAGTCCAGATCTGTCTACACTTGTAAGATATTCAGACCCAATGTGTGCCTGACTTCCTCCAAAAGTGGTCAAGGAGATCTGATCATAATCAGATCCCAATGCGTCTTTTAATAGTCTACCCTGTCTGAAAAATGTGGGTACAATCAGAATGTGGACAAGATTAGGACAAAGGATGCATGATAGAACCAGGTATAAACAAGGCTTCTCTCTCACTCTCCACACACACACACATCTTGTGTGTTTCAGGGTGCATCTCTGCCCCCTCTGTTCCAGCGTTCTCCCCTGGTGTCCACCAGCAGTCACTTCTCTGTCACCTCACGCTTGGAGCACGACAAGAAGCCTCAGACGGGGCCCCTGGCCAACACACTGCACCCACGTGCCCCTCCACACTGGAACACACACTTCCTCAATGAGCTGGCACAACAGGTGAGGAGAGAGCGATTGAGTGTGTATGTGTGTGTCTGTGTCTTCATTCAAAGGTAGCACCTGATGGTTGTGTGTGTATGTCGTCGTCGTCGTCCCCCCCCCCCCCCCAGCTCCGGGACTGTGGGACAGTGCGCCTGCTCTCTCAGCCAATCAGTGAAATGCAGGGCAGCTACAGGGGCCAGGCTGCTCCACATGGCCCCCTGCTGGACCACTACTGCACCCTGCTGGTAAACAAACAAACTGACAGACAAACTGACAATAATATTGGGAAATATTTCATTTTCTGACATAATGACATAGGGCCCAATTCAGATAAGTACACTTAACATGGACTTAGGTCTAGTTAATAAGCATGGATTTAAATAAAACATTTTTAACTGAAGCCAATGTTAAGTTAACTTCTCTCAATTTGTGAAATGGAAATTGTGAATACATCTACCTTTCAAAAGTAAACAATGGAGCCAGTTGAATGTGTGAGTGGAAAGGTGAGACTAAATGAATGAATGAATGTCCAACCTGTATTCTAACAGATCTGTATATCTTCTCTCAGGCACTTTATAGACAGCTTGATCCAGGCCAGACCCCGACTGTGACAGCAGATCCTTTAGTCAGCACAGCTCATGCATACTACAGGCGCTTTAGCAGGTACCACTACACCAGAGAAGTGTGATTGTGTGTGTGTGTGTGTGTGTGTGTGTGTGTGTGTGTGTGTGTGTGTGTGTGTGTGTGTGTGTGTGTGTGTGTGTGTGTGTGTGTGTGTGTGTGTGTGTGTGTATGTTTGTATGTATATATGTGTGTGTGTATTTCCTTTATTTCGCCACTAGAGGGTAGTGTGTGTTTGTGTGTGTCGTATCCCTCTCTCCCCTACCTTTCACCTTTTTTTCTCTCCTCAGGTCAGAGATTGCCCCTATCTCTGGTCTGGAAGCCCCTTCTTCCTACCTTAGCCTGAAGAAGAGCTCCACCCACAGCCGCCTGCCGGGCCACAAAGCCCCTCCCACCATGTCCTGCCACCCTTGGCTGCCCCGCCCCTCTGTGCCCTTACCCTTTGGAGGGAAACACAGCCTGTACAGGGACAGCTTCCGTGTGCCTGCCCCTCACCCTGCTCCCTCTGGTCCCTCGCCTGTTGCAATCCCAGACTGGCGACAACCCGGGCCTGAAACTGGTGCTGGAGGAGCTAAGAGAGGGCTTCTCAGGGACATCGTGGAGGTCCCCAAAATGTACCTGACAGAGAATCGTGTCTATGGGGGGAACCGGACCGTACTGGTCTGAGACCGTGCCGGACCGTGCTGGTGCGTGTGTGTGTATCAGAAAGACAACTACATGTGTGTATTTTTCCAGATGTCACCAAGTGCGATCTAAACTATACAAGGACCATGACCCCACTTTGGAGTCAACCGTCCCAGTGTTTTTTTGTGACTATTTATCAAAGGCCCAATAAACAGGTAGGGTTTGAAGAGGACTGATTTATCAATCACCACCAGTGATGCATGATCACAGGGTCCCAAGGGACACAACATATTTCAGGGAGTTGTATGAAAAAGGCTGCGAAGGCTGAGCTGAGATCAGTTTGGACATGAGTGTTTCTTATTGTTAATGTTTTAATGGGAGTGGGCTAAGCGGGTCCAATATCTATGTTTAGGGGGTCCTTCAGTCTGGAGCTAGAGAGAGATAGACCAGGGCAGTATACTGTAAACAATGACTGTATGTATGTATGTGTGTGCGTGTGTCAGGAAGAGAGAAATGCTGAGTAGGTTAGAGGTTATTTTGGCATCATCTCACAAATTACCCTCAGAATCCACTGGAGTCCCTCCGTCCTTTCTGCCTTTTTCTCTTCCGCCCACCTGCTCTCTCGCTCTTTCACTCTCCTCCCCCTCGTTCCTCCCTCCGGCAACATGCCAGACGGAAGAAGAGAGACAGAGAGAGAAAGATGGAGGGAGAGAGAGAGGAAAAGATGGAGTAGGGTTAGATAAACATACGTATGTTTATACAACTCTACTCAATCTCTTTTCTCTCTCTCTCTCTCTCCCTCTCACTCTGTCTCTCTTCTTCCATCTGGCATGTTGGGGCAAATAAGGAGGTTAATACATAGAAGTAACAAATACATTAGGAATGATGTGCACTTAGCGCCAATTCAGAAAGAGAGGTAGATCTACGGTCGGGGAGAGAGAGCGAAAACAACAGAGAGAGCATTCAGATGAGCAAGTCAGAGATGTACAGCCTAAACTGACAGAATCATTGCTTACCACATCTGTGTATTTGTGTGTGTAGGCCTAAGTGCAACATAATTTATCTGCAGAAAATAAAAATGGATTTAATAGTTACACTAATATACAGTAACTACCTGTATTTGTGTTGCATGTGACTTGCCCAGATTCTATAATTTATCTGAACATGTATTTGAATATCAGGCTGTGCATTAATTAAAGGTTGTTGGCAGCTCTATAAAATAAACTCAGCAAAAAAATAAATGTCCTCTCACTGTCAACTGCGTCTATTTTCAGCAAGCTTAACATGTGTAAATATTTATATGATCATAACAAGACTCAACAAGTGAGACATAAACTGAACAAGTTCCACAGACATGTGACTAACAGAAATGGAATAATGTGTCCCTGAACAAAGGGGGAGGTCAAAATCAAAACTAACAGTCAGTATCTGGTGTGGCCACCAGCTGCATTAAATACTGCAGTGCATCTCCTACTCATGGACTGCACCAGATTTGCCAGTTCTTGCTGTGAGATGTTACCCCACTCTTCCACCAAGGCACCTGCAAGTTCCCAGACATTTCTGGGGGGAATGGCCCTAGCCCTCACCCTCCGATCCAACAGGTCCCATACATGCTCAATGAGATTGAGATCCGGGCTTTTTGCTGGCCATGGCAGAACACTTACATTCCTGTCTTGCAGGAAATCACACACAGAACGGGAATGGTGGCTGGTGGCATTGTCATGCTGGAGGGTCATGTCAGGATGAGCCTGCAGGAAGGGTACCACATGAGGGAGGAGGATGTCTTCCCTGTAATGCACAGCGTTGAGATTTTCTGCAATGACAACAAGCTCAGTCCGATGATGCTGTGACACACCGCCCCAGACCATGATGGCCCTCCACCTCCAAATCGATCCCGCTCCAGAGTACAGTCCTCGGTGTAACGCTCATTCCTTCGACGATAAATGCGAATCTGACCATCACCCCTGGTGAGACAAAACCGTGACTCGTCAGTGAAGAGCACTTTTTGCCAGTCCTGTCTGGTCCAGTGACGGTGGGTTTGTGCCCATAGGTGACATTGTTGCCGGTGATGTCTGGTGAGGACCTGCCTCACAACAGGCCTACAAGCCCTCAGTCCAACCTCTCTCAGCGTATTGCGACCAGTCTGAGCACTGATGGAGGGATTGTGCGTTCCTGGTGTAACTCGGGCAGTTGTTGTTGCCATCCTGTACCTGTCCCGCAGGTGTGATGTTCGGATGTACCGATCCTGTGCAGGTGTTGTTACACGTGGTCTGCCACTGCGAGGACGATCAACTGTCCATCCTGTCTCCCTGTAGCGCTGTCTTAGGTGTCTCACAGTATGGACATTGCAATTTATTGCACTGGCCACATCTGCAGTCCTCATGCCTCCTTGCAGCATGCCTAAGGCACGTTCACGCAGATGAGCAGGGACCCTGGGCATCTTTCTTTTGGTGTTTTTCAGAGTCAGTAGAAAGGCCTCTTTAGTGTCCATAACTGTGACCTTAATTGCCTACCGTCTGTAGGCTGTTAGTTTCTTAACGACCGTTCCACAGGTGCATGTTCATTAATTGTTTATGGTTCATTGAATAAGCATGGGAAACAGTGTTTAAACCCTTTACAATGAAGATCTATGAAGTTATTTGGATTTGTACGAATTATCTTTGAAAGACAGGCTCTTGAAAAGGAGTTTATAATTCAATCATGTTACCACGATTTCCCAATTGGTATCATATTAATTTATTAATATCAATCAATTATTCAACTTTTATTGGGTTTTCCCGCGCCGAACCATTGTCTTCCGACAGGTGTCATCATGGTTCCCCTCAGTCATTTGGGGTTTCCCCTACACGATGCTGGAAGTCCCTCCACATTATTTATTTACTAATAAAGTATCTGATATTGCACCAAGGATGCTACACTATTACCTTTCTTCAATAACTGTATACTTCCAAATGGTCTCTGGGCTGCTCTGACACCAATGTAGCGACCCTTAGTTGGGAGATTTAATAATGACGATCTACCCCGGCCAAACCCTAACCCGGACGACGTTGGGCCAATTGCATGATACATGTCACTGTATTTAAAGATGAACTCTGCCACTCCAAACAGGGCACCAAGTGAATCCCTGACCAGGTTTACCCCATCTGTGGGGGAGGAGGAAACAGAGTCAAATATGAATGAATAACGGATGAGTGAATTATTAATTAATCAATGGGATGAGTGAATTAATCAATTAATAAATAATCAATGGAGGAATTAATGAATGAATGGACTAATTAATTAATGCATTTTCTCATGGAGATGCTCATTCAATTCTTCATAGGAAAGAGGATTAGTTATATTTTCTTCTACAATGTATAAGACCATGCTTCCGTCTAGCATTAGCTAGTTCATTTTCAAATAAAGAGGTTTGTGGGATGATTTAATCTGACAGTGTGGAAACTGGCAACTGATGTACTGATGCAAGTGCTATTTGCCCTACAAAATGTTGGCATTCAGATAGTTATTTCTGGCCACCCGTGAGACTAAATGTAATTCCTGTCTATCTCTTCTCTTGCGTTGATATCACATGATAAGGTTGAACTCTGGTTATTTTGATACTTTAAAAGGTCCTGAACAGCCATTCTGAAAAGTACATTTCTCTCATGACTAACTACCAGGAAGATTGAAAAGACAGGCTGTGGGCGGGGAGCTTATATTCATTAGATCGCCTTGACTGTCAGCTCTTTCAAACACCTATGTCAAGCAACTTTGATGCAGTGTTGCAGTAAAATCGTCACAAGCAAATCTGGTAAATACACAAAGCAACTCAAACATTGAAACTGCATTTATTATTAACTTTAAAAAAAAAATACATCTCCCGTTAGGCATGTCTCTTGTGATGCAGCTTACAGCAGCACTGATGGAGGTGTTGACTTGACAACTGTTTTCGCTGCATAATATTTAGAAGTTTTCCCTTTTCAGGTTTAGAAGAAGTGACTACTAAATGCTAACTCTCGTTCGTATCAGCTGGCAGCATAGCTAGCATACAGAAAACGGTGGTGGTTGTAAAAGTTGTTTTTAATTGTAATGCAGTTGATTGGTGACGATGACATGAACATGTATTGGGGTTGACATACAAGCATTATACTCAGACTTTTACCTGAACATAGTGTGAAAAACACATTTAAAACAACAGCCTAAATGTAGGTAAATTTTGCTGGGAGCAATGAGGAGATTCGGGATCTTCCCCCACGGCATTTTTTCCTCACACGTTTCCATGACATTTCCATTGTTTTGGTCAAGTTCCATTGACTGCTTTACCGCAGGGGGGTTCATGAGACATGAGCACACCCTAAATGCAGGGGGGGTGGCTCTAAATAATGCAGGTTTAACCATTCTCCTATTTGTTTAAAATTACATTTGGGGGCCTCGCGATTTGTGCAGCGGTCCAAGGCCCTGTATCGCAGTGCTAGAGATGTCACTACAAACCCGGGTTCGATCCCGGGCTGTATCACAACCAGCCGTGATTGGGAGGCCCATAGGGCGGCGCAAAATTGGCCCAGCGTTGTCCGGGCTAGGGGAGGGTTTGGCCGAGGGGGCTTTACCTGGCTCATCGCGCTCTAGCAACTCCTTGTGGCAACCTTTCCTTCATGACCTGGCCTCTGTAAATTGATTTGAATCACATTGATCCCCTCTGTCGAAGACATTTGGACCTTCTTTCTTAATATTTTCAGTGGTATTGTTAACAAACACGCCTCCATAAAGGAAATGAGAATTTAAAACAGGTCCAGCCCCTGGTTTGACCGTGATCTGGCAGAGTTACTCCACCTCGAGAATTACATTTGGCGAAAGGCTCGGCACACGCATACTCAGGCTGACTAGCTGTCGTTCAGGCAAATGAGAAATAAGTGCACTCAGACTAACCGTAAGGCTAAAGTTATTTACTTTAAGGAGCAGTTCTCTCTCTGTGGGTCTAACCCCAAGAAGTTCTGGAAAATGGTGAAAGACCTGGAGTATAAACCCTCCTCCACACAGCTGCCATGTCTCTTAATGTTGATTATGTTGTTGTTACTGACAAGGAGCACATGGCTGAACTATTTAATCACCACTTCATTAAGTCAGGATTCAAATTTGACTCAGCCATGCCTCCTTGCCCGTCCAACATTTCCTCATCTCCCACCCCTTCTAATGCGACTAGCCCTGATGCTCCTCTCTCTTTTTACCCTGCCCTGCTACAAAGTTTCTCCCTGCAGGCGGTCACTTAGTCTGAGGTGCTAAAGGAACTCCTTAAACTTGACCCCAAAAAACCATCTGGATCAGATGGTTTAGATCCTTTCGTCTTTAAGGTTGCAGCCCCTATCATTGTCGAGCCTGTCTCTGACCTTTTTAACCTGTCTCTCCTTTTTGGGAAGGTTACCATTGTTTGGAAGGCAGCCACGGTGGGTCCTTTATTTAAAGAGAGAGATCAAGCTGATCCTAACTGTTAAAGGCACATTTCTATTTTGCCCTGTTTATCAAAAGTGTTGGAAAAACGTGTCAATAATCAACTGACTGTCTTTCTTGATGTCTAGAGTATTTTCTCTGCTATGCAATCTGGTTTCCACTCGGGTTATGGATGTGTCACTGCATCCTTAAAGGTCCTAAATGATGTCACCATTGCCCTTGATTCTAAGCAATGTTGTGCTGCTATTTTTATTGACTTGACCAAAGCTTTTGATGCGGTAGACCATTCCATTCTTGTGGGCCGGCTAAGTAGTATTGGTGTCTCTGAGGGGTCTTTGGCATGGTTTGCTAACTACCTCTCTCAAAGAGTGTAGTGTATAAAGCCAGAACATCTGCTGTCTCAGCCACTACATGTCACAAAGGGAGTACCCCAAGGGTCGATCCAAGGCCCCACGCTCTTCTCAATTTACATCAACAACACAGCTCAGGCAGTAGGAAGCTCTCTCATTTATATGCAGATGATATTCTTATACTCAGCTGGCCCCTCCTTTGATTTTGTGTTAAATGCTCTACAACAAAGCTTTCTTAGTGTCCAACAAGCTTTCTCTGCCCTTAACCTTATTGTGAACACCTCCAAAACAAACGTCATGTGGTTTGGTAAGAAGAATTCCCCTCTCCCCACCGGTGTGATTACTACCTCTGAGGGTTTAGAGCTTGAGGTAGTCACCTCATACAAGTACTTGGGAGTATGGCTAGATGGTACACTGTCCTTCTCTCAGAACATATCCAAGGTGCATGCTATTGTAATCTCTCCTCTTTCACCCCAGCTGCCAAACAAACCTTGATTCAGATGACCATCCTTCCCATTCTAGATTACGAAGACGTAATTTCTAGATCGGCAGTTAAGAGTGCTCTCGGGCGGCTAGATGTTCTTTACCATTCGGCCATCAGATTTGCCATCAATGTTCCTTATAGGACACATCACTGCACTCTATATTCCTCTGTAAACTGGTAATCTCTGTATACCCATCGCAAGACCCACTGGTTGTTGCTTATTTATAAAACCCTCTTAGGCCTCACTCCTCCCTATCTGAGATACCTACTGCAACCCTCATCCTCCACATACAACACCCGTTCTGCCAGTCACATTCTGTTAAAGGTCCCCAAAGCACACACATCCCTGGCTCACTCCACTTTTTAGTTCGCTGTAACTAGCCTCTGGAGCAAGCTGCAAAAAACACTCAACTGGACAGTTTTATCTCCATCACTTCATTCAAAGACTCAATCATGGACATTCTTACTGACACTTGTGGCTGCTTAGTGTGATGTATTGTTGTCTCTACCTTCTTGCCCTTTGTGCTGTTGTCTGTGCCCAATAATGTTTGTACCATGTTTTGTGCTTTTACCATGTTGTCCTGCTACCATGTTGTTATGCTACTGTGTTGTTGTCATGTGTTGCTACCATGCTGTGTTGTCATGTGTTGCTGCCATGATGTGTTGTTGTCTTCTGTCTCTCTTTATGTAGTGTTGTGGTGTCTCTCTTGTCGTGATGTGTGTTTTGTCCTATATTTTTATTTTTAATCCCAGCACCCATCCCCGCAGGAGGCCATTTGCCATTCGGTAGGATGTCATTGTAAATAAGATTAGCTTCTTAACTGACTTGCCTAGTTAAATAAAGGTTAAATAAAAATGAAACATAAATTGTTGGTGTTTTACAAATAGTAGTCCACATAGATGGGCATTCCTAAAATGTAATTTCCGGTGACACTTTAGGCCGGTAGTAGGCAACTCTCACCCTGCAGGTTTTCTTTTCTACCTCATCATTTGGACATCTTTATTTTATTTCCACCTTCATGGATGTTGGTTTGTGGTCTGGATCCGGACCAAATTTGAACCAGTCATAGACATCTATGCTTGGTTCAGATTTTGTCCGGTCTGGTCCTTGATTCAGCCAAAACATAGATAACTATACATGACATCTTTTAAACTTTCATTCAGAATGGAAAATAACCTGATTTCAACACCCGGAAAATACGTATTTTCAACTGTCATACAGAACTGAAAATAAACCTGATTTCAACGTCCGGAAAATACATTGTTTCACCTTTCATTATGAACCTAAATAGAACTTAACTTCAACGTATGAAAAATACATTATTTTGCTTACTGGGACTGTCCTAGTTTTGTGGGGGTAGCAATTATTTTGTCTCCACTAGGGCTGCAGAATGGCTAGAACCATCCCTGACCCCAAGTCTGCCCTCCTCATGCGCACTTTTTGTTCCGGCAACTCCTGATTTACAAAAACTTCTTCAGGATTGGTGGGTCACATGCGGGGCGGTTGAGCTAACGTAGGCTAATGCGATTAGCATGAGGTTGTAAGTAACAATAACATTTCCCAGGACATAGACATATCTGATATTGGCAGAAAGCTTACATTTTTGTTGATCTAACTGCACTGTACAGTTTACAGTAGCTACGACAGTGAAATAATACCATGCTATTGTTTGAGGAGAGTGCACAGTTTTGAACATGAAAACTTATTAAGAAATAAATTAGGCACATTTGGGCAGTTTTGATACAACATTTTTAACAGAAATGGATCATTGGATCAGACTAAAACTTTGCACATACACTGTTGCCATCTAGTGGCCAATATCTACATTGCACCTGGGCTGGAATAATACATTATGGCCTATCTCTTGCATTTCAAAGATGATGGTACAAAACAAAGCAAACCAAACGGTTGGTTTTTTCTTTGTATTATCTTTTACCAGATCTAATTCCTTTCACATTTCCACAAACTTCAAAGTGTTTCCTTTCAAATAGTACCAATAGTACAAATAGCCTGAGCTACAGGCAGTTAGATTTGGGTATGTCATTTTAGGCGAAAATGGACCATAAGGGGCCGATCCTTATTAAGCACTGCTTATGTAACCATACCAAATGTAACACATTTGAGTGTCCCGGATTTACGTTTACTATGTTACGTCTAGTCTATGAGACTGGTCTGCATGGGGCGATTCTCGCTTGGATAAAATAACATTCTCTCTCCTCAGTCAAATCAAATTAAATCAAATTAAATTAAATTGTATTGGTCACATACACATGGTTAGCAGATGTTAACGCAAGTGTAGCGAAATGCTTGTGCTTCTAGTTCCGACAGTGCAGTAATATCTAACAAGTAATCTTACAATTCCCCAACAACTACCTAATACACACAAATCTAAAGGGGTGAATGAGAACATGTACATATAAATATATAGGATGAGCGATGGCCGAGCAGCATAGGCAAGGTGCAATAGGTGGTATAAAATACAGTATATACATATGATATGAGTAATGTAAGATATGTAAACATTATTAAAGTGGCATTATTTAAAGTGGCATTGTTTAAAGTGACTAGTGATCCATTTATTAAGGTGTCCAGTGATTGGGTCTAAATGTTCGCAGCAGTCTCTCTGAGTTGGTGATTGCTGTTTAGCAGCCTAATGGCCTTGAGATAGAAGCTGTTTTTCAGACTCTCAGTCCCAGCTTTGATGCACCTGTACTGGCCACGCCTTCTGGGTGTTAGCGGTGTGAACAGGCAGCGGCTCGGGTGGTTGTTGTCCTTTGGATGATCTTTTTGGCCTTCCTGTGACCAGGAAACTGATAAGTGGTCAAGTGGTCGAGGAGTGTGTCAATTCGTTAGTAGGCAAACAGGAAAGTGTCCTCCACTCCTTGATAGCCCCTTTTCATCAAGGATACTCATGTATATCCTACCACAGAAGAGTTTTGACATCTGCCACACCCCACTGGAATCAGCTTTTGTTTTGTCAGAGGAGAAAAACATGCACAAGTTTAAAAACAATATGCTACTTATTGTTTTATCTATAAATATTTTGCACAACTAACCACATTTGCTCTGAGCACTCGACCCATAGATTTTGGGATCCACCTCTCTAAACGTCATTTGCCTAATAATGCGCGAGTCGAGATCTGGACCGTCTCATTTCAATCGAACCCATTTCCATCCATATCCACTCTCCTCGCCGATTCCCCTCGACAATCCTCCTCAACAAACTTTAACCTTTTTTCAAAAGGAGATGAGAGAGGACGGAAGAGAGAGGACGCAGGAGGTGAGCACATCTAATTGACAAAAGGCCCAGGTGCCACCTATCCTTTCAATAGAGCTAAAGGGAGGGAGAGAGGGAGAGAAACAGAACGAGGGATTGGGATACCAAGGATTCGCTTGCATGGAAATCCAAATGAATGGCATACTATAATAAACAGAAATCAGAAGGGAGCAACAGGGCGAAGGAACCAAAATATAGCCTACCGCTAATCAGAAACATTTGCAACCCGGTCATTTTCGTTCTATACAGTACAAAATTCGGTACTGTACAAAATCAATGTGTGTTATTTCCTGACAATGGACTACGGAAAATGGACTACGGAAAACTCCACACAACAGATGTATGGAATGGGTCACAAGGTTAAGATTTGTATGAAATATACTTATAATTCACAGCAGACAGATCTGCTGTAACAACAGTTTTCATTATGTAGAGACTAGGGTCTGGCCCCCCAAATCCATACTAGAGCCATGTCTTCATGTATGGTCTATGGTACCGTACAGAACAGAAACATTAACGCATGCTCTGGAATGCTCTTCTCATGCTCTTGTCAAATCACATCCCTCTCAACAAAAACACTTTCATAATTTGTCATATTACATGTACAACCCATAGTATGGAAACTTCAGCTATGTAGTGTGTGTACTTTCCATGTTACAGTATTTAGTTTATAACATTTTTAATGACATCACAAAATAACAAACTAAATGATGTTAGTGTTCTTTAGATCGCCTCTGACCATTCCCCACGTTCTACGTTTGAAATATTGTTCCAGTATTCGCTTTTGAACATGTTAGAGTTTCAGTGGAAAAAAGGTCTGTTGAGACAAAGAACATTCCTTGGGTGAATTTCGAGAGCACAGGCATGGATCTTCTCCCTTGATTTACAACAGGATGTGAGTTGTTAATCCCCACTAGTTCTTTCCTTCCCCCTCTACAGATGAGAGGGGTCTGAGTGAAGTTATTCATTGCAAACCTGATCTGACCTATTTGGATTCTCGTGGACAGTCATGACAACAGTTCCAGACCATTATTCCTGCTCCACCAAACTTTACAGTTGGCACTATGCATTCAGGCAGGTAGCGCTCTCCTGGCATCTGACAAACCCAGATTTGTCCGTCAGACTGCCAGATGGTGAAGCGTGATTCATCACTCCAGAGAATGCGTTTCCACTGCTCCAGAGTTGAATGGTGGTGAGCTTTACACCACTCCAACCGACGCTTGGCATTGCACATGTTGATCCTAGGCTTGTGTGCGGCTGCTCGGCCATGGAAACCCATTTCATGAAGCACCCAAATGTTTTTTGTGCTGATGTTGCATCCACAGGCAGTTTGGAACTCCGTAATGAGTGTTGCAACCGAGAACAGATGGTTTTTATGTGCTACATGCTTCAGCGCTTGTGTGGCCTACCGCTGTGTGGCCTACTGCTGTTACTCTTAGATGTTTCCACTTCACAATAGCATCACTTACAGTTGACCTGGGCAGTTGACCTGGGCAGTTGACCTGGGCAGTACAGTTCAGTTTATATACAGTTTATTAGGTACACCCATCTAGTACAGAGTCGGACCCCCCTTTGCCTCCAGAACAGCCTGAATTATTCAGGGAATTCTACAAGGTGTCGGAAGCGTTGCACAGGGATGTTAATCCATGCTGATGCGATGGCATCACGCAGTTGATGCAGATTGGACAGTGGTACATTCATGCTGGGAACAGCCCGTTTCATCTCATCCCAAAGACGCTCTATTGGGTTGAGGTTTGGGAACTCGCTGTCATGTTCCAGGCAATGTTTTATCACTCCTCAATTGTCCAGTGTTGGTGATTGCATGCCCACTGGAGCCACTTCTTTTTGTTTTTACGTGATAGGAGTGGTGCCCGGTGTGGTCGTCTGCTGCAATAGCCCATCTGCAACAAGGATCGACGAGTTGTGAGTTCCGAGATGCCGTTCTGCACACCACTATTGTACTGTGCCATTATTAGTCTGTTTTTGGCCCGCCTGTTAACCATTCTCATTCAACCTCTCTCATCAACAAGCTGTTGTCGCCCACAGGACTGTCGCTGACTGGATGTTTTTGTTTGTCGCACCATTCTCGGTAAACTCCAGACATGGTCTTGCGTGAAAAGCAGAGGAGGGCTGCCGTTTCTGAGATACTGGATCTGGCGCGCCTGGCACTGACTATCATACCATGCTCAAAGTCGCTTAGGTCCCCATTTTTGCCCATTCTAACATTCAATTGAACAGAAACTGAATGCCTCGATTGTAACGGATGTCGTCTGGAGATAGAGAGGAGGACCAAGGTGCAGCGTGGTAAGTGTTCATGTCTTTTTAATAAACAAACTGAACACTGGAACAAAACACTAAACGATGTGAACAAAACGAAACAGTACCGTGTGGCCCAAACACTCACACGGAAACAAACACCCACAAACCAAAAGTGAAACCCAGGCTACCTAAGTATGATTTTCAATCAGGGACAACAATTGACAGCTGCCTCTGATTGAGAACCATACTAGGCCGAACTCAAAAACCAACATAGAAAAACAAACATAGACTGCCCACCCCAACTCACGCCCTGACCATACTAAGACAAAGACAAAAACAAAGGAACTAAGGTCAGAACGTGACATCGATGCCTATCTGCCTGCTTTATATAGCAAGCTATGGCCACGTGACTCACTGCCTGTAGGAATGATCCATTTTTGTGAACGGGGTGGTGTACCTAATAAACTGTCCGGTGAGTGTAGATCTACAGGAGGTACAGTATATACAGTATAAATATATAGGTCTGGTTATGACTAGCTATGGCATTATTCTACAGAGTAGCCATTCCATTAGTGTCTGCTGATGATTCCTATCTAATCTTTTCAGCTCTCTTTCTCCTACACACTCGTCCTTTTCTTTCATCTATCCCCCTCTACTAGAAATCACTCTCTCTCCCATTCTTTCTCTGTTTCTTTCTATTCCCATTCAACCTATTGCCCTCTACTGACCCCACAAAGCCACAAGGCCCGACCTTTCACCTCAGACTGACACGCACACACACACACACACACACACACACACACACACACACACACACACACATACACACACACACACACACACACACACACACACACACACACACTATCCTACTGACTCCCTCCCCGACTCCCTGGGATAAGAATAGGTTCCATCAAGTTCACATGTGATTTGGCTTAACACAATTATATCCCTCCTTCTCTCCCATTACTCCTTCTCTCTTTTTCCCTGTATTCCCGGAGTGCTTTACGTGGGCCTATAAAGAGGAGGTAATTAACCGCGAAGGGCAGTTTTATTAATTAGCTTTTAACGAGAGATGAGTGAAGAGAGGAGAGAAGGGGAGAGGAGGAAAGGGGTTAAAGCTATCTTAAGGATATTGTTAGCTCTAGATGTGGGAATAGACGGGATGGAATCGTTTCTGTCAGGAAACGCTTCACCTCTCCCTCTGTCTCTCGTTCTTTCCGTCTTTCTCTTTTTCTTCTTCTAGGGTGTGTTCATTTGATTCTCTCGTCTTTTTTTTGTCTGGGTTTGAGACAGTTCTCTATTCTCTTTCTCTTTTCTTCTTTCATTCTCTATCTCTCACTTTTTAGGTGTCTCTGTCCCTCTCTCTCTCTATCTCTCTCTCTCTCTCTTTCTAGTCTCGTTTATACCTGGCGCTGATCTGGTGCCTGATCTTGTCCACTTTTGGATTTCCCCCACATTTTCAGATGTGTGTCTACACATGGTATTAAAATGTGTCTCTTATCCGTCCACTGTGTCCACATTTTGTGACCATTTCCTGGTCACTCCCTGTATGCAAATGATTTCACAGATATTCTTTCAAAATAATATTTATTTATTTAAATTCTTGACGTCATAAGGTGGCACACCTGCCAATTATTTCAGAGGACAGGAAAATGATTTCTTAAATGGGTTCACTGTCCAGATCTGTCAACACTTGTAAGGGCATATCTACACTTGACACTTACATGCGATTTCTGAAATCAGAATTGATCGCATTGAAAAGACAGGTGGTTAAGCACGCAGCAGGTGGTTAGGGACGCGTTGTGTGGGGATAGCTCCTCAGTCTGGACGCAATCATGCTACCAAAAGTGCATACAGTGAGTGGCGTCATCAGCACTCCACCAACAAGTCTTCAGAAAACGTGCGTTTTGGGAGCGAGAGGCACCTTTTCATTATAACATTGTAGGAAATACTTCCCTAGCGTGTGAGGAAAGTATTTGCTGCTCTCATAAATACTAGCCAGCTAGTTAACATTTAGAGAAACAAATGTTTGTTTTGCTAGAGTTGTGCTAACCGTTTGCAATCCTTTCGCTTTGCTAGCTAGCTTGTTAGTTAGCTACAAGCTAGCAACAAATAATCAAGTTGTTGTTGGGTTATAATCATATTTTGCCAGAATACATACTGGCATTTGAATATAGCGTGGGGAAAGGGTATCCTGACACAATGTGGACACGGTGGACACATTTCATCGGAATTCCATATTCAAATGAGCATGATTAGGGTGTTTGCATAGCTCTACTGTACAGTAATATACAACACCTACACTGAAAAACGAAAACACTTGATTTAGAGTAAACTGGACTCACTTTCCTTGGTGCTGACGCTGTTACACTTTCTCAGTGTAAGAAATGAACCGCTGTAGTGTTACAGTAAATCATTTTTGGGGTGTGGTTTTAACACTGTATGGTCTAAAGGCTCATTTGCATGTTTCACAGGGTGCCTTTTCTTGTCAAGTGAATGGTAGAGTTACCGCCCATGACTATTTGTTAGTGACAGAGACATGGTTATTGAATTCTTTCCTTTTAAAGGCCTGTGGCTTTTACCAAGTGAGTACAAAGGCGAATGCTGTCATTAATATTTAACACTGAGTGTAGCAAACATTAGGAACACTTTCCTAATATTGAGTTGCCCTCCCCAACGTGTTGAAAGCGTTCCACAGGGATGCCGGCCCATGTTGACTCCAATGCTTCCCACAGTTGGTTGCCCTTTGGATGGTGGACCATTCATGATACACAGGTTTGGGTAGGTTACTTTCTAAATGTAATCTGTTACAGTTACTAGTTACCTGTCCAAAACTGTAATCGGTAATGTAACTTTTAGATTACCCAGATGGAGACAGTGTCAAAGTAACAAATGTTTATTATTAGAACAGGGGGCAGGCTATAACTTGGGTGACTGGAGTCTTTGACAATTTTATGGGCTTTCCTCTGACACTGCCTATTGTATAGGTCCTGGATGGCAGGAAGCTTGGCAGTGATGTACAGTACAGTGATGTACTGGGCCGTTCGCACTACCCTCTGTAGCCCCTTACGGTCAGAGGAAGAGCAGTTGCCATACCAGGCGGTGATGCAACTGGTCAGGATGTTCTCGATGGTGCAGCTGTAGAACCTTTTGAGGATCTGGGGACCCATGGCAATTTTTTCAGTCTCCTGAGGGGGAAAAGGTGTTGTCGTGGCCTCTTCACAACTGTCTTGGTATGTTTGGACCATGATGGTTCATTGGTGATGTGGACACCAAGGAACTTGAAACTCTTGACCCTTCTCCACTACAGCCCCGTCAATGTTAATGGGGGCCTGTTCGGCCCGCCTTTTCCTGTAGTCCACAATCAGCTCCTTTGTCTTGCTCACATTGAGGGAGGGTTTTTTGTCCAGGCACCACACTGCCAGTTCTCATAAGGCTTTACTTTGATGGCCTAGTTTAACCCTAACACAGTGGTGTTTAGAAACTCCTGGTTTACAGGCCACATCTGGCCTGCAACTCGAATTATGCTGGCTTGCAAAGTAATGTGTAATTCTTATTGGAGTCCAGCATGAGTTTGGATATTCAACAGTTGTCGTTTTTATTCACCCACAACCTGCATTCAGAATGACTGTCAGGGTTAGGAAAGTTGATAAGAAGACTTTACTAATAAATTGTATCTATCTTAGTGTGGCATAAGATCAATGTATCAATCAATTGATGTACATGCAAAAACACAGATATTAAAAACAATCCTAAAAAATCTGCTTCCAGTATTAGCATGCTGGAAAATATGATATTGATGGGTGTGGTTTTGATGGGACTGTTTTACTCTTCAAAGTGTAAAACAAAAATTCTGGTTATTAACAGCAACACTGAGGGTTCTTTTACACTCTTAAAGAGTGAATTTAACTACTGAATCAACACTAGAAATGTCACACTGAAAAATCAACACTGGCCAATTTGCCATGTTGAAGGAGTGTTGTGCTGTGTGTGTTTGTGTGTGCTGTGAGTGTGAGTATTTTCTCTCCCCCACAGCAGTACCCCTAGTCTTAAGGTGATTCATGCTCACTGTCGACGACCTGGTGTGAGCGCCTGTGGTGCTCGTCTGTGTGTGTGTCTCTATTCGTCTCTCTCTCTATTCTCTCCCTCCGTTTATTATTCATCCCTACCTGACTCCCTCCACCCTTTCCTCTCTCCATCCACACCTCCTTCTTTCCCCACACCCCTCCCTCTCTCCCCCACCCCTCCCAATCTCCCACTGGTCTCGGCTGTTTATTCATTACAATTGGGCCTGCTGACACACATACACACACACACACACATACGAGGTAGGGTGCAGAGTAGAATTCTTCATGCAGTACCGGTTAACAGGTCATCAAAGAACAATGACAACCCTTTATTTTGTAAGGCGACAGAGAGAGAGAGAGAGAGAGCGAGAGAGAGAGAGAGAGAGAGAGAGGGGGGGGGGGGTAGATTTAAAAGCTCACCAACACGGCAGCTAAAAAGTAGGGGAATACAATAGAGTGAAAGCCAGAGACAGATGGATATCGTAAACCAGCAGCACACTGCACCGAGAAAGAGAACGAGATGGGGGGGAGAAAGGGAGGGGGAGACTGCAGCATTTTGTCAGTCCGCAATACCCCAGTGTGTCCTCTAGATGTCTCCTGTGTACCACAATGAAAGAGATGCAGGCAGAGATAAGGAGAGAGGCACCGTAGAGAGGGAGAGGGAGAGGGAGAGGGAGAGGGAGAGGGAGAGGGAGAGGGAGAGGGAGAGGGAGAGGGAGAGGGAGAGGGAGAGGGAGAGGGAGAGGGAGAGGGAGAGGGAGAGGGAGAGGGAGATACTCTACAGTGCATAACAGCCAGCCACATACGGTTGGGTAGATCTCTCTCCTTCTCTCTCTCGCTGTGTTCACTGTGTTCACTGTGTCTCCCCAGAGGTACTCATATTTATATGTGGTATTCAATATCTGCATACTTCCCCATTTGAATCCTCCTCCTCCTCTCCTCTCTTTCTTATTTCCTTCTTTCTATATTTGCTGTATTCCACCTCTTATTTTACTCTCACACACATTTCATCTCTTCTCTTCCTCTCTGGTAACCCCCCCTCTCAGAACCAGTGTACGTTTCTCTTTCCTCCCTCTACTATAATCACACCTTCCAGCCCCTCTCCTTCTGTCTCACCTCCCGTTTTTCTTCTTCTCTGTCTGCATCTTTTTTCGCTTGCTTCGTACACTCTCATTCTTCTCGGCTTGCTTCTATCTCTGGCTCTATTCTGATGTTGTCGCATCCCATCATCTTACGCGCACACACACACACACGCGCACGCACGCACGCACGCACGCACACACACACACACACACACACACACACACACACACACACACACACACACAGCAAGGATTTTCCTGTTTTCCAGTAGAACCCATTTTTTTCTCAGTCAGCTCACCTCCCTCCTTCCCTATCTCTGTCCCCCTCTCTCCCTCTCTCCCCCTCCCAGGGCAGTGTCAGTACTGATCCTAGTCTCTGGGTCCTTAGTTCAGTCATTGTATTAACCTCTCTCCCAGGGCAGTGTCAGTACTGATCCTAATCTCTGGGTCGTTAGTTCAGTCATTGTATTAACCTCTCTCCCAGTGGAGTGTCAGTACTGATCCTAGTCTCTGGGTCCTTAGTTCAGTCATTGTATTAACCTCTCTCCCAGTGCAGTGTCAGTACTGATCCTAGTCTCTGGGTCCTTAGTTCAGTCATTGTATTAACCTCTCTCCCAGGGCAGTGTCAGTACTGATCCTAATCTCTGGGTCGTTAGTTCAGTCATTGTATTAACCTCTCTCCCAGTGGAGTGTCAGTACTGATCCTCGTCTCTGGGTCCTTAGTTCAGTCATTGTATTAACCTCTCTCCCAGTGCAGTGTCAGTACTGATCCTAGTCTCTGGGTCGTTAGTTCAGTCATTGTATTAACCTCTCTCCCAGGGCAGTGTCAGTACTGATCCTAATCTCTGTGTCGTTAGTTCAGTCATTGTATTAACCTCTCTCCCAGGGCAGTGTCAGTACTGATCCTAATCTCTGGGTCGTTAGTTCAGTCATTGTATTAACCTCTCTCCCAGGGCAGTGTCAGTACTGATCCTAATCTCTGGGTCGTTAGTTCAGTCATTGTATTAACCTCTCTCCCAGTGGAGTGTCAGTACTGATCCTCGTCTCTGGGTCCTTAGTTCAGTCATTGTATTAACCTCTCTCCCAGTGGAGTGTCAGTACTGATCCTAATCTCTGGGTCGTTAGTTCAGTCATTGTATTAACCTCTCTCCCAGGGCAGTGTCAGTACTGATCCTAATCTCTGGGTCGTTAGTTCAGTCATTGTATTAACCTCTCTCCCAGTGGAGTGTCAGTACTGATCCTCGTCTCTGGGTCCTTAGTTCAGTCATTGTATTAACCTCTCTCCCAGGGCAGTGTCAGTACTGATCCTAATCTCTGGGTCGTTAGTTCAGTCATTGTATTAACCTCTCTCCCAGTGGAGTGTCAGTACTGATCCTCGTCTCTGGGTCCTTAGTTCAGTCATTGTATTAACCTCTCTCCCAGTGGAGTGTCAGTACTGATCCTAATCTCTGGGTCGTTAGTTCAGTCATTGTATTAACCTCTCTCCCAGTGGAGTGTCAGTACTGATCCTCGTCTCTGGGTCCTTAGTTCAGTCATTGTATTAACCTCTCTCCCAGGGCAGTGTCAGTACTGATCCTAATCTCTGGGTCGTTAGTTCAGTCATTGTATTAACCTCTCTCCCAGTGGAGTGTCAGTACTGATCCTCGTCTCTGGGTCCTTAGTTCAGTCATTGTATTAACCTCTCTCCCAGTGCAGTGTCAGTACTGATCCTAGTCTCTGGGTCCTTAGTTCAGTCATTGTATTAACCTCTCTCCCAGGGCAGTGTCAGTACTGATCCTAATCTCTGGGTCGTTAGTTCAGTCATTGTATTAACCTCTCTCCCAGTGGAGTGTCAGTACTGATCCTCGTCTCTGGGTCCTTAGTTCAGTCATTGTATTAACCTCTCTCCCAGTGCAGTGTCAGTACTGATCCTAGTCTCTGGGTCCTTAGTTCAGTCATTGCATTAACCTCTCTCCCAGGGCAGTGTCAGTACTGATCCTAGTCTCTGGGTCGTTAGTTCAGTTATTGTATTAACCTCTCTCCCAGGGCAGTGTCAGTACTGATCCTAGTCTCTGTGTCGTTAGTTCAGTCATTGCATTAACCTCTCTCCCAGGGCAGTGTCAGTACTGATCCTAGTCTCTGGGTCGTTAGTTCAGTTATTGTATTATTCTCTCTCCCAGGGCAGTGTCAGTACTGATCCTAGTCTCTGGGTCGTTAGTTCAGTCATTGCATTAACCTCTCTCCCAGGGCAGTGTCAGTACTGATCCTAGTCTCTGCGTCGTTAGTTCAGTCATTGTATTAACCTCTCCCGACTGTGGGCTACTGTGTGTGTGTGTGTGTGTGTGTGTGTGTGTGTGTGTGTGTGTGTGTGTGTGTGTGTGTTCCCTGTCTGCTCCTCTCTATCACTCTCATACAGTGCAGTCCTACGGACGCCCTTACTCAGCATGTTAGCTTAATTAATATTGTGTGTGTGCGTGTGCGTGCGTGCGTGTGTGTGAATGAGTGTACTACCATAGGTGTAACTGAATGTTTGTGATGTAGACCTGTAACCTTTTTGTAATGTTGAAGGTGGGTGCTGTCCGTGGTGCTGAAACCATATCCCACGTCTACTATTAGTAAATGACATATAATTTGCCTCTTGCTATGATCATAATCTCAGTATTCACGTTGATATGAACATGTTGTGATTTAAGTTGTTATGGCGACACGTTTGTTGGCTGTAACATGGTACGCTCTGAGAAGGGTCTATTGACAGCAACATTGTTTTTAAAAATCTATTTAAAGGGGCAATCTGCAGTTGCTACATCCATATTTTGAGTTAAAGATATACCCATTGATTCTTGAAGAGCATAAGTTATAAATTCCTCATGAGCTTAGTTCAACTGTCGCAACCCATCAGAACCCAAAATATGATCTTGTTTTACTCCAATGTATGTGAACAATTTCATTGTAAACAAACACTGTATAGCCTTAAAACATGGTTAAACCATCCCTCAGCTGTTTACCGAAACAGTGGTGCGTTGTTGGTTTTCTAACTGCAGATTGCCCCTTTATTATTATTAACATGTTATAATTTAAATATTTATGGCAACATGATGAAGGTACAGTGCCTTGCGAAAGTATTCGGCCCCTTTGAACTTTGCGACCTTTTGCCACATTTCAGGCTTCAAACATAAAGATATACAACTGTATTTTTTTGTGAAGAATCAACAACAAGTGGGACACAATCATGAAGTGGAACGACATTTATTGGATATTTCAAACTTTTTTAACAAATCAAAAACTGAAAAATTGGGCGTGCAAAATTATTCAGCCCCCTTAAGTTAATACTTTGTAGCGCCACCTTTTGCTGCGATTACAGCTGTAAGTCGCTTGGGGTATGTCTCTATCAGTTTTGCACATCGAGAGCTCCTCGAGCTCAGTGAGGTTGGATGGAGAGCATTTGTGAACAGCAGTTTTCAGTTCTTTCCACAGATTCTCGATTGGATTCAGGTCTGGACTTTGACTTGGCCATTCTAACACTTGGATATGTTTATTTTTGAACCATTCCATTGTAGATTTTGCTTTATGTTTTGGATCATTGTCTTGTTGGAAGACAAATCTCCGTCCCAGTCTCAGGTCTTTTGCAGACTCCATCAGGTTTTCTTCCAGAATGGTCCTGTATTTGGCTCCATCCATCTTCCCATCAATTTTAACCATCTTCCCTGTCCCTGCTGAAGAAAAGCAGGCCCAAACCATGATGCTGCCACCACCATGTTTGACAGTGGGGATGGTGTGTTCAGCTGTGTTGCTTTTACGCCAAACATAACGTTTTGCATTGTTGCCAAAAAGTTCAATTTTGGTTTCATCTGACCAGAGCACCTTCTTCCACATGTTTGGTGTGTCTCCCAGGTGGCTTGTGGCAAACTTTAAACAACACTTTTTATGGATATCTTTAAGAAATGGCTTTCTTCTTGCCACTCTTCCATAAAGGCCAGATTTGTGCAATATACGACTGATTGTTGTCCTATGGACAGAGTCTCCCACCTCAGCTGTAGATCTCTGCAGTTTATCCAGAGTGATCATGGGCCTCTTGGCTGCATCTCTGATCAGTCTTCTCCTTGTATGAGCTGAAAGTTTAGAGGGACGGCCAGGTCTTGGTAGATTTGCAGTGGTCTGATACTTCTTCCATTTCAATATTATCGCTTGCACAGTGCTCCTTGTGATGTTTAAAGCTTGGGAAATCTTTTTGTATCCAAATCCAGCCCAATTTTTCAGTTTTTGATTTGTTAATAAAGTTTGAAATATCCAATAAATGTCGTTCCACTTCATGATTGTGTCCCACTTGTTGTTGATTCTTCACAAAAAAATACAGTTTTACATCTTTATGTTTGAAGCCTGAAATGTGGCAAAAGGTCGCAAAGTTCAAGGGGGCCGAATACTTTCGCAAGGCACTGTATATACAGTTGAAGTTGGAAGTTTACATACACCTTAGCCAAATACATTTGAACTCAGTTTTTCACAATTCCTGACATTTAATCCCAGTAAAAATTCCCTGTTTTAGGTCAATTAGGATAACCGCTTTATTTTAAGAATGTGAAATGTCAGAATAATAGAAGAGAAGTATTTATTTCAGCCACATTCCCAGTGGGTAAGAAGTTTACATACACTCAATTAGTATTTGGTAGCATTGCCTTTAAATTGTTTCACTTGGGTCAAACGTTTCGGGTAGCCTTCCACAAGCTTCCCACAATAAGTTTGGTGAATTTTGGCCAATTCCTCCTGACAGAGCTGGTGTAACCGAGTCAGGTTTGTAGGCCTCTTTGCTCGCACACGCTTTTTCAGTTCTGCCCACAAATGTTCTATAGGATTGAGGTCAAATACTTGACTTTGTTGTCCTTAAGCGATTTTGCCACAACTGGGAGAATGCTTGGGGTCATTGTCCATTTGGAAGACCCATTTGCGACCAAGCTTTAACTTCCTGACTGATGTCTTGAGATGTTGCTTCAATATATCCACATCATTTTCCTGCCTCATGATGCCATCTATATTGTGAAGTACAACAGTCCCTCCTGCAGCAAAGCACCCCCACAACATGACGCTGCCACCCTCTTGCTTCACGGTTGGGATGGTGTTCTTCAGCTTGCAAGTCTCCACCTTTTTCCTCCAAACATAACGATGGTCATTATGGCCAAACAGTTCTATTTTTGTTTCATCAGACCAGAGGACATTTCTCTAAAAACTACGATCTTTATCCTCATGTGCAGTTGCCAACCATAGTCTGACTTTTTTATGGCAGTTTTGGAGCAGTGGCTTCTTCCTTGCTGAGCGGCCTTTCAGGTTATGTCGATATAGGACTTGTTTTACTGTGGATATAGATACTTTTGTACCTGTTTCCTCCAGCATCTTCACAAGGTCCTTTGCTGTTCTGGGATTGATTTGCAATTTTCGCACCAAAGTACGTTCATCTCTAGGAGACAGAAAGTGTCTCCTTCCTGAGCGGTATGATGGCTGCGTGGTCCCATAGTATTTATACTTGCGTACTATTGTTTGTACAGATGAACGTGGTACCTGCAGGCGTTTGGAAATTGCTCCCAAGGATGAACCAGACTTGTCTACAATTTGTTTTCCTGAGGTCTTGGCTGATTTCTTTAGATTTTCCCATGATGTCAAGCAAAGAGTCACTGAGTTTGAAGGTAGGCCTTGAAATACATCCACAGGTACACCTCCAATTGACTCAAATTATGTCAATTAGCCTATCAGAAGCTTCTAAAGCGATGATGTCATTTTCTGGACTTTTCCAAGCTGTTTAAAGGCACAGTCAACTTAGTGTATGTAAACTTCTGACCCACTGGAATTGTGATACAATGAATTTTAAGTGAAATAATCTTTCTGTGAAAAATTGTTGGAAAAATGACTTGTGTCATGCACAAAGTAGATGTCCTAACCGACTTGCCAAAACTATAGTTTGTTAACAAGAAATTTGTGAAGCGGTTGAAAAAATAGTTTTAATGACTCCAACCTTAGTGTATGTAAACATCCGACTGCAACTGTAGATTATCGATTTGTTTCAAGAGAGAAAATGATATATATGTTGGTAACATAGTTGTTAATGTGGTAAACTGCATGTCGGTAAACTCCGAGAAGAGTATTGATGGCAGCATTGGTTTTGTATGATCTATTAGAATGTGGAACATAGAAGAATCCTAGTGCAATGGAGATTCCTATTGAAACACCTAGGTGACGAGGCTATGATGAAGTATTTGGTCAAGCTTATTCGTTCAGTTTATTCATTTGTTGATAACGCCTACTGTGCTGTAACGCTCGTCCTCTTCTTCTGACGAGGAGTAAGAGAGATCGGACCAATGTGCAGCGTGGTAAGTGTCCACAACGATACTTTATTTACGTGAACACTAAACTACAAAATAACAACGTGAATAACCGAAACAAACGAAACAGTCCCGAGTGGAAACAAACACTGACACGGAAAATAATCACCCACAACTCAAAAGAGAAACCAGGCTACCTAAGTATGGTTCTCAATCAGGGACAACGATTGACAGCTGCCTCTGATTGAGAACCATACCAGGCCAAACACAGAAATCCCAAAACATAGAAAAGGGAACATAGACAACCCACCCAACTCACCATACTAAAACAAAGACATAACAAAAGAACTAAGGTCAGAACGTGACATGTGCATTTGGAAAGTATTCAGACCCATTGACTTTTTCCACATTTTGTTAAGTTACAGCCTTATTCTAAAATGGATTACATTTATTTTTGCCTCATCAATCTACACACAATACTCCATGATGACAACGTGAAAACAGGTTTGTACAATTTTTTGATAATTTATTAATTATAAAAAACAGAATTATTACATAAGTATTCAGACCCTTTGGTATGAGGCTTGAAATTGAGCTCAGGTGCATCCTGTTTCCATTAATCATCTTTGAGATGTCTCTACAACTTGGTTGGAGTACACCTGTGGTAAATTCAATAGATTGGTCATGATTTGGAAAGGTACACTAGTCTATATAAAGGTCCCAGAATTGACAGTGCATGTCAGAGCAAAAAACAAGCAATCAGGTCGAAGGAATTGTTCGTAGAGCTCCTAGAAAAGACTGTGTCGAGACACAGATCTTGGAAGGGTACCAAAAAAATTATGCAGCATTGAATGTCCCCAAGAACACAGTGGCCTCCATCATTCTTAAATGGAAGAAGTTTGGAACCACGAAAAGTCTTACTTTCGCTGACCACCAGGCCAAACTGAGCAATCGAGGAAGAAAGGCCTTGGTCAGGGAGGTGACCACAAACCCGATGGCCACTCTGACAGAGCTCCAGAGTTCCACTATGGAGATTGGAGGACCTTCCAGAAGGACAACCATCTCTGCAGCACTCCACCAAGAAGGCTTTTATGGTAGAGTTGGCAGACGGAAGCCACTCCTCAGTAAAAGACACATGACAGCCCGCTTAGAGTTTACCAAAAGGCACCTAAAGGACTCTCAGACCATGAGAAACAAGATTCTCTGGTCTGATGAAACCAAGATTGAACTCTTTGGCCTGAAACCTGGCACCATCCCTATGGTGGTTGCAGCATCATGCTGTGGGGATGTTTTTTCAGTGGCAGGGACTGGGAGAATAGTCAGGATCAAGGGAACAGAGAGTACAGAGTACAAAGTACAGAGAGATTGTAAATGGATTTTTACAGTGCCTTGCGAAAGTATTCGGCCCCCTTGAACTTTGCGACCTTTTGCCACATTTCAGACTTCAAACATAAAGATATAAAACTGTATTTTTTTGTGAAGAATCAACAACAAGTGGGACACAATCATGAAGTGGAACGACATTTATTGGATATTTCAAACTTTTTAAACAAATCAAAAACTGAAAAATTGGGCGCGCAAAATTATTCAGCCCCTTTACTTTCAGTGCAGCAAACTCTCTCCAGAAGTTCAGTGAGGATCTCTGAATGATCCAATGTTGACCTAAATGACTAATGATGATAAATACAATCCACCTGTGTGTAATCAAGTCTCCGTATAAATGCACCTGCACTGTGATAGTCTCAGAGGTCCGTTAAAAGCGCAGAGAGCATCATGAAGAACAAGGAACACACCAGGCAGGTCCGAGATACTGTTGTGAAGAAGTTTAAAGCCGGATTTGGATACAAAAAGATTTCCCAAGCTTTAAACATCCCAAGGAGCACTGTGCAAGCGATAATATTGAAATGGAAGGAGTATCAGACCACTGCAAATCTACCAAGACCTGGCCGTCCCTCTAAACTGTCAGCTCATACAAGGAGAAGACTGATCAGAGATGCAGCCAAGAGGCCCATGATCACTCTGGATAAACTGCAGAGATCTACAGCTGAGGTGGGAGACTCTGTCCATAGGACAACAATCAGTCGTATATTGCACAAATCTGGCCTTTATGGAAGAGTGGCAAGAAGAAAGCCATTTCTTAAAGATATCCATAAAAAGTGTTGTTTAAAGTTTGCCACAAGCCACCTGGGAGACACACCAAACATGTGGAAGAAGGTGCTCTGGTCAGATGAAACCAAAATTGAACTTTTTGGCAACAATGCAAAACGTTATGTTTGGCGTAAAAGCAACACAGCTGAACCCACCATCCCCACTGTCAAACATGGTGGTGGCAGCATCATGGTTTGGGCCTGCTTTTCTTCAGCAGGGACAGGGAAGATGGTTAAAATTGATGGGAAGATGGATGGAGCCAAATACAGGACCATTCTGGAAGAAAACCTGATGGAGTCTGCAAAAGACCTGAGACTGGGACGGAGATTTGTCTTCCAACAAGACAATGATCCCAAAACATAAAGCAAAATCTACAATGGAATGGTTCAAAAATAAACATATCCAGGTGTTAGAATGGCCAAGTCAAAGTCCAGACCTGAATCCAATCGAGAATCTGTGGAAAGAACTGAAAACTGCTGTTCACAAATGCTCTCTATCCAACCTCACTGAGCTCGAGCTGTTTTGCAAGGAGGAATGGGAAAAAATGTCAGTCTCTCGATGTGCAAAACTGATAGAGACATACCCCAAGCGACTTACAGCTGTAATCGCAGCAAAAGGTGGCGCTACAAAGTATTAACTTAAGGGGGCTGAATAATTTTGCTCGCCCAATTTTTCAGTTTTTGATTTGTTAAAAAAGTTTGAAATATCCAATAAATGTCGTTCCACTTCATGATTGTGTCCCACTTGTTGTTGATTCTTCACAAAAAAATACAGTTTTATATCTTTATGTTTGAAGCCTGAAATGTGGCAAAAGGTTGCAAAGTTCAAGGGGGCCGAATACTTTCGCAAGGCACTGTACATACATTTTCCATACATATTTTCCATAAACATTTTCCATAAACATTTTCCATACACATTTTCCATACACATTTTACATAGATGGTACTTTCATATAAAGCAGTCACATAACAATAATACATTACCAAACATAAGCTCCTTTAAGCCAACCCTCAGCCACTCTCAGCCCATCCCATCTATCACCGTAGAACACCCTCGTTTGGTTTCCATGTGCCATATATTTTGAGGCAAAGATGAACGAAGCAAAGTACAGAGAGATCCTTGACGAAAACCTGCTCTAGAGCGCTCAGGACCTCAGACTGGGGCGAAGGTTCACCTTCCAAAAGGACAATGACCCTAAGCACACAGCCAAGACAACGCAGGGAGTAGCTTCGGGACAAGTCTCTGAACGTCCTTGAGTGGCCCAGCCAGAGCCCGAACATGAACCTGATCGAATATCTCTGTAGAGACCTGAAAATCAGTGATGCCAACTTAGCAATTTTGTTGCTAGATTTAGCATCTTTTCAGACTAACCTGGCAACTTTATTTTCAAACAGCACCTAGCAACAAATGTAGCTACTTTTAAAAATGTATTTGGAACTTTTAGCAACTTTTGAAAAGTGACTCAAACGCTTAAATGCGCACAAAATTTTCCCTCTGAATGAAACAAAAACAATTTTCTCTGTCACACACTCAATCACAACACAGTGCCTGGCTGCAACAGTGCATTGTGAGTGATGTCAGCAGCAGGCACTCAGCTCGTGCACAGGAAGCAGCAGGCCAGCAGCAATTTCAGCAAATTGCAAATCATTGTTGGCTGACTGCAGCAGCAGTAGCACGGGTTCGATGAGCCAAACCCAATGAATATAGTCACAAATGTTTGATCTTGAACAGAACTTACAACATCAATCAACACGCCTCAATCAAAATTGTACAGCCAAAAGTACAGACAAGAGTGGGACTCTGTACCTGAACAAATGTCAAATCATATTTTTCCTGTGATGCCAAGTCAATTTGAGTAACGTTATTGTGTATTCTATGTAAAGACGCAGTTTTACGTTACCATGCAATGACATCACAACGTCATTTAGCAACTTTTAGCAACAAATCAACCTGCCTCTAGCAACTTACCCTGAAAATTAGTTGGCAACACTGCTGAAAACATAAGTGCAGCGACGCTCCCCATCCAACCTGACAGAGCTTGAGAGGATCTGCAGAGTAGAATGGAAGAAACTCCCCAAATACAGGTGTGTCAAGCTTGTAGCGTCATACCCAGGAAGACTCTAGGCTGTAATCAAAGGTGCTTCAACAAAGTACTGAGTAAAGTGTCTGAATACTTATGTAAATGTGATATATATATATATTTTTTAAATGTATTTATAAAAACTGTTTGCTTTATCACTATGAGGTAGTGATGGGGGGGGGGGGGGGGGGGGGTAATTAAATCAATTTTAAAATAAGGCTGTAACGTAACAACATTTGGGAAATGTCAAGGGGTCTGAATACTTTCCAATGCACTGTATAACATGGATCACCAACCTTTTATAGCATGAGAGCTACTTGAATGAAACATGTTGCGAGCTACACATTTTTTTCTAGCTTTCGGCACATTCTTTTCCTCTCCTCTCCCCTGCAAATCTTCCCCGGGTCCAAAGTGTACAAAAGCAAGTAGTGCACTGCACTGTTTTCTGTCACTATACCTGATAAAATAATAGTTAATAATCCGTTTTTTTCCTCTAAATTATGTTTTATATTTTTCCAAATTATGTTTTCTCAGTTTTATTTTTCCTGATTTTAGATTTATTTTTCACTCTCAAAATTACAATTGTTCATAGAGAAACAATGGAATGTGATGTTCTGAGTCCATGTCAATGTTTAAATCACATCAGAATACCTTTTTTTTAGAGGTTGCCTGGAACAAGACTAGCACATTTAGATTTTTGATTGGAATTCCCCTTTAATTGAGCATCTGGCCCTTTTTAATTGCACATCATTTCATGGCAAAGTTTGCAAATAACAATAGACACAAATTATATACTTACTCATGATATACTTCTGCCAGGTAAGCATACTTTGGAGTTAACATTTAAATGAGAAGGTTTTGGGGAAAGTATTTCTGTCGACCCACAAATGGTTATCACATCAAATGGATGTAGACAAACGTGCGCACCACACAGACATGCGGGCAATATTGCTGTTCAAATAATTGGCAGATATTGTGTTAGGTTTGGCTTTTTAAGCTAATAGTGGCTAACCACCATAATGTAAATGTTGCGTTGATTTAATAGTACCTAAGCGCTTGCGGTGTAACACGTGAAAATTCCATCTATTTTCAGAATTGTTTGCTCGCGATCCATCTGTCGGAGACCCCTGATCAACAACGTTGGTGTTTTACATTGATAAGCGCTTTCTGATGTAGTAATTGGCTGTTAGAGTAGCCTAATGGTTTTTGGAGACATTGCAGCAACAGACACATTTTTATTGTATTTATTGACCCTTTGTTTAACTAGGCAAGTCAGTTAAGAACAAATTTGTATTTACAATGACGGCCTACCCCGGCCAAAACCCTAACCCGGACGACGCTGGTCCAATTGTGCGCCGCCCTATGGGGCTCCCAATCACTGCCGGTTGTGATTCAGCCTGGAATCGAACCACACCTCTAGCACTGAGATGCAGTGCCTCAGAACGCTGCGCCACTCGGTAGCCCCCATATATAAAGGGCATGATGGTATATTATCTGAAATGTACTCCGTCATTACAGTAACGTTCCAGCAGAAACATAAATCACAGTAAATCTCGCCCTCGGGCTTCCTTCCTTTTCTCGCTCTATTTTTTTTCTTCTAAATTTCCGTCCACATTCGGAAATACCCGAATGTGTCACGTGTTTTCACTGACGCTGTCCATGGTGATGAAACGGACAACCACTCCAATCATCTACAATGCAGTTATTTATTCAAAGATTATGTGTGCTGACCTTTGGTGACTGTTTGTATACCGCAAATTAAATGTCATCATTCTAGAATAGTTTACTTTTATTTTTGTATCAATTTCTCCATGTCATGTTTCCTTCAAATTCCTAAATTTTCATATTTAATTATGACAGATATGAAAACCCCTTCCCCAAAAACAAAATATGACTGTCCCATACACACTTTTAATCAACAAATTTTACTTTGAGGCTTGTAGCCCCCCTCCCCTCTCTCTCCCTCTCTCGCCTTCTCTCTCTCTCTCTGCCTGTGGTTCCCTCCTTCCTCTCGGGGGGACTGTGGTCCGGTCCGTGGCAGTTTGCCTGGACTTAATGAAGCGATAGCATGAGGTAGCGGCACAGAGGACATCTGGAGAGGAGGGGAGTGTGTGTGTGTGAGTGGGGGGGGGGGGCTTTCAACTCAGAGATGGAGAGAGGAGAGGAGGAGGGGGGTTTCAAACAGCACCGCCAGCAAAGTAACAGTCCTGCGGAAGTGAATAGCCAAAAGACAAAAGAACAGAAAGGGAGAGAGAGAGAG
Source organism: Oncorhynchus mykiss (assembly GCF_013265735.2). Lineage (NCBI taxonomy): Eukaryota > Metazoa > Chordata > Actinopteri > Salmoniformes > Salmonidae > Oncorhynchus > Oncorhynchus mykiss. The sequence continues at coordinate 62,233,591 of NC_048576.1, forward strand.
AGAGAGAGAGAGAGAGAGAGAGAGAGAGAGAGGCAGGGATGGAGGAGAAGGACATACAGAGGGGAGAGGAGGAAAGGAGAGATATGGGTGTGTGAAAAAGATAGGGAGGGAGGTAGTAAATGTGATGAGTGCAGTACCTTTACTGAGATGGTGGAAACAGAGATGGAAAGATAGATAGAGAGAGGGTGGGGGGGAGAGAGGGAGAGAGGGAGAGAGCATGGGAAGGGCAGGAACATAAAGGAATGGTAAGAGGAGAAAGTGAGGGAAGGAAGGAAAGCAGAGAACGGTTAAGAAGACGGGTTCTAATTCGCCCAGTGAAATCTGATTATTTTATGCGGAACACGAGTGAGCCAGGGGAGGGAAGGAAGGAAGAGAGAAAGAGGGAGAGGGGAAGAGGAGTAGGAGAGAAGAGAGCAGAGCTGAAGTGGATGGATTACTTTGAGTAGGTAAAGGACAAAATGTGACTACGGTAGAGTGACAGGGCCATTCAGAAAGCGCGGGAGAGAGAGCGAGTAGAGAGAGATTGGAAAGATAGAGAGAGAGAGAGAGAGGGAGCCTCATTCTTGTTTTCACTGCAGCAAAAGATCATTCACTTTTCCAGCATGGACCCGGTCCCCGCTCGCAGTGCGGCTCTACGACCGTGTGTGCGTGCGTGCATGTGAGAGAGAGAGAGAGAGAGAGAGAGAGAGTGTGTGTGTGTGTGCAGATACAGATCTATGTAGTTGTGTGTTAACCCTCCATGTGCGTTATTAGCTCCCTCCTCTGAATCTCTCTCTCCATCCAGACTAATATCACTCCAAACTCTAAAGGGCACATACACTGTATAGTGGGATAATGCCTAGACGAATTTCTGCAACTCAAAGTCGTTTTCTTCTTTCTCGCGTCTTCTTTCGTCGATCCCCGTCTCTCGTCTCCTATTCTCATCTCCTACTCTCGTCTCTTTTCTTCATCTTCTCTCCTTCGTCCGCTCTGATCTGCAAGAGCAGGAATAGTGAAAGCCGGTCCTCCTGTAGGCTTTACTAGTGTGTTTCCCTTCATCCTTCGTTACAGATCAGTGCAGATGAAGGAAGGAAGGGAGACGCAGCCCTCGTTGTACAAGGGCACTGCATAGCCTACTACAGTACACACACACACACACACACACACACACACACACACACACACACACACACACACACACACACACACACACACACACACACACACACACACACACACACTGACTCTGCAAACACAGCAACGATATGAATAGGGCTCTGCTTACATACTACAACAGCAGTGTATCAACTATATGAAGAGTTGCAGTAAGGAGACCCTGTGCTTGTTTGTGAAGGTGCTGTAATAGCTACACACCAACGACTACACCAAAGGAGGAATGTAGCCACATGATAAGCTAATCCAGTGTAATCAATGGCATTGCATCGCCGCAGTAAGGGTTAATACAGTATCATCAGAATGTACTCAATCGACGACACGGCACGTTAGCTTTGCACTGAGCACGAGAGAGGGAGAGAAGAACAGAGGAGGGAAGAACAGAGAAGAGAGAGGGGAGGGAGAGGAGAGTGAAGAGGAAGAGGGAGAGAGATGGGTGAGAAAGAGGGAAAGAGGGGAAGAGTGAGTGCGTGAGAGAGAGGAGAACGAGAGAAAGAGGAGAGCGAGAGAGAGGAGAGCGAGAGAGAGGTAGAGAGAACAGGGTGCATTAACGGTCTGCAGTCTTTTCTCCCCATTTTGTGCAGCTCAGCAAATAATCGTTCTGCCTCTAGCTCTCCTCTCCCCCTCTTTGCGCTCTCCCTCTCTCTTTCCCACTCCACTCTCCCCTCTCTCCCATTGGATAAGCCTGAAACTTGGAGAGAGCGAGAGAAGGAGGGATGGATGGAGAGAGAGAGACGGAGGGAGGGGGCGTGAAACACTGTCATATTCATCTCACTCCTCTCCAATTGAAGAAAGTGTTTTAGTGAAATGGAAGGCAGGAGGATGGGAAGAGTGGGTCCATGCAGGGGGGAGAGAAAGAGAGAGGGGGGCGAGAATAGAGAGAAGAGAGGGACCCATTCGTTATGTAATATCACATTAAAACGTTACCTCTCCCCAATTCAACATTGCCCTACCGGTGTGTCTGTGTGTATGCACGTGTTTCTTCACTATTCCTCACCTTGTCCACTACAGACCGAGCACTAACGATAACACAAGGTTTCTCATGCAGTGCCCCGTATGTCATGCTCCATCTCATCAGTGTCTAGTCACCTGCTGTCACTATAGTAACCTGCACCTCCTAACCTCGCCTCATTTATCTCAGGTTAATTTGCTGTTGTCAACTAGCCTATAGAAATTGGTGAATTGGCCTGTTAATTAGCTGTGGTTTCAGTCACTATTGGGTGAAATGTTTCTCTAACTAGCCTGTAGGTTTAGGTGTATTTACAGTACCAGTCAAAAGTTTGGACACCTACTCATTCAAGGGTTTCTTTATTTTTACTATTTTCTACATTGTAGAATAATAGGGAAGACATCACAACTATGACATAACACATATGGAATGTAGTAATGTATGTAGTAATCCAAAAAGTGCTGAACAAATCAAAATATATTTTATATTTGAGATTCTTCAAAGTAGCCACCATTTGCCTTGATGACAGCTGTGCACACTCTTGGCATTCTCTCAACCAGCTTCATGAGGTAGTCACCTGGAATGCATTTTAATTAACAGGTGTGCCTTGTTAAAAGTTCATTTGTGGAATTTCATTCCTTCTTAATGCATTTGATCCAATCAGTTATGTTGTGTCAAGGTAGGGGTGGTATACAGAAGATAGCCCTATTAGGTAAAAGACCAAGTCCATAGTATGGCAAGAACAGCTCAAATAAGCAAAGAGAAATGACAGTCCATCATTACTTTAAGAAATGAAGGTCAGTCAATCTGGAAGATTTCAAGAACTTTTCAAGTTTCTTCAAGTGCAGTGGCAAAAACCATCAAGCACTATGATGAAACTGGCTATCATGGGGACCGCCACAGGAAGGGAAGACCCAGAGTTACCTCTGCTGCAGAGGATACGTTCATTAGAGTTACCAGCCTCAGAAATTGCAGCCCAAAAAAATGCTTCACAGAGTTCACATCGCAGACAAACCTCAACATCAACTGTTCAGAGGAGACTGCGTGAATCAGGCCTTCATGGTCTAATTGCTGCAAAGAAACCACTACTAAAGTACTCCAATAAGAAGAAAAGACTTGCTGGGACCAAGAAACACAGCAATGGACATTAGACCGGTGGAAATCTGTCCTTTGGTCTGATGAGTCCAAATTTGAGATTTTTGGTTCCAACCGCAAGTCTTTGTGAGACGCAGAGTAGGTGAACGGATGATCTCTGCATGTGTGGTTCCCACCATGAAGCATGGAGGAAGAGATGTGATGGTGTGGGTGAGCTTTGCTGGAGACACTGTCGTGATTTATTTACAATTCAAGGCACACTTAACCAGCACGGCCACCACAGCATTCTGCAACAATACGCCATCCCATCTGGTTTGTGGGAGTATCATTTTTTTTTCAATGGGACAATGGCCCAATGCACCTCGAGGCTGGGCGAAAGGCAGCCTAGTGGTTAGAGCGTTGGGCCAGTAACCGAAATGTTACTGGATTGAATCCCTGAGCTGACAAGGTAAAAATATGTTGTTCTGCCCATGAACATGACAGTTAACCCACTGTTTCCCAGTAGGCCATCATTGTAAATAAGAATTTGTTCTAAACTGAGTTGCCTAGTTAAAGAAAGTTTACATTTAAAAAAAAAAAAATTAAAAGGGACTATTTTACCAAGAAGGAGGGTGATGGAGTGCTGCATCAGAGGACCTGGCCTCCACAATCATCTGACCTCAACCCAATTGAGATTATTTGGGATTAGTTGGACCACAGAGTGAAGGAAAGGCAGCCAACAAGTGCTCAGCATATGTGGGAACTCTTTCAAGACTGTTGGAAAAGGATTCCAGGTGAAGCTGGTTAAGAGTGTGCAAAGCTGTCATCAAGGCAAAGGGTTTTCTTTATTTTTATTTTGAAGAATCTCTAATATTTTGATTTGTTTAACACTTGTTTGGTTACTACATGATTCCATGTGTGTTATTTCATAGTTTTGATGTCTTCACTATTATTATACAATGTAGAAAACAGTCAAAATAAAGAAAAACCCTTGAATGAGTAGGTGTGTCAACTTTTGGACTGGTACTGTATGTATGGGGCACACATTGGCTATGATCTATTTATATTTCAAACATTTGACCCTCATCTGTAGATTTGACCGTCATGTTAAAAAATCAACACCATACTCAACCCTTTTCCACTCAATATTCGACCCCTCTCTATTTCCCTCTCCACAGACTCCTCCCCCCCCCTCCCCTTGTGTTCTCTCTCTTTTCCTCTCCCTCCCCCTTTCCCCTATGCTCAGTTCGGTGTCAGTCTCCTCTTTCAAAGGACGCAAGGGTGGGAACAAGTCGCCCAACAAAGCATGTTACAGTGCAGACATGACTTGTCCGCCAGACAGCGAGAAAATCGTAATAAACTGCGGAGGGGTGCGACACGAGACTTACCGCAGCACCCTCAAAACTTTGCCCGGTACCCGCTTATCTTGGCTTACCGATCCGGACGCGTTTAGCAACTTCGACTATGACCCCAAAATCGACGAGTTCTTCTTCGACCGCCACCCCGGCACATTCACATTCATCCTCAACTACTACCGCACAGGCAAGCTTCACTGTCCCAACGATGTGTGCGGCCCATTGTTCGAGGAGGAGCTCGCCTTCTGGGGCATCGACGAGACGGACGTGGAGGCGTGCTGCTGGATGAACTACCGTCAACACAGGGATGCCGAAGAGGCGCTGGACAGCTTCGAGCAGCCCGAGCCAGAGGAGCCGGAAGACGACCTGGAGCTGACTGCGGACGGAGAGCTCAAGAGGCTGTGCCTGCATGAAGACGGGCGCAAGAGGAGCTGGTGGAGTGTGTGGCAACCCTATTTCTGGAATCTTTTTGAGGATCCATATTCTTCCAAGAATGCCAAGGTGAGTCCTTCTTCCAGCACGATACATGCTGTTGCGATGCTTGTGTTGCGCGCTCTCTCTCTCTCTCTATCTCTCTCTCTCTCTCTCTCACACTCGTTATGTCATTTCCTCTTTTAAAAATGTTGCGGTCCCACAGAAGTCTATTGCAGGTGCACAGGAATGTTAGTGTATTTAGAAGAGGGAGATCCCGCATAGCCTAATGCTTATTTAGGCTATATATTCAATATCCCTGACCTATTTTATAATGGACGTCATGTGTACAGACTGCAGTCAATGAAAGTTAGCTGCTATGTCCAAAGTTAATACGATGAGGGCGGGTGTGTTCATTGTGTTTCTGTCAGAATGACGGTGATGTTCGCTTTGATAGTGAAGGGAAATGAGTTCGAAGAAAAAAAAACTGACTGTCATAAAACATCGGTTAGGGATTTCCAACAAGCAGCCAACTCAGACAAGTGCTGGTGTGCTTAGAAATTGTTACTGGTTGGAAATTGACTGTTGTGGGCCAGAGTGCGTTATTTTCTCTATTTTTGTATAAATGATTATATGTAGCACCACAGTACGCTATAACAGTTGTGTGGGGAGACCCTCTCCCATGTACCTCGTTCCCTCTCACGCAGTCACTTGGTCGGTCCTCCATTCCTATACGCTTCTCACCTCGTCCCTCTACCCTTCTCCATTTTTACGCATTATTTCCCCGTTACCACTGCGTCTCGAGCGTACTGCATTCCCGCCCCCCCCTCCCCACACACACACACACACACGCGCACACACTTTCCCACGCTTGATTAAATTGTCGTTCTTTGTGGACCTCTAGTGCCGACTCCGTCGTTGTCGTCGAGTGCATCACTCAATCTCGATTAGCGCATTGTCTCCTCGCGCACTCTCTCGTCTTCCACACTGTTCACTCCCCTGTTGCGCATCTCTCTCTTTCTCCTTGCCTTTCACTCTCTCCATCCCACTTTCACCCCTCTTTCGTTTTAACAAGCCTTCTCGTGCTGCGTCCCTCCCCAGTCTATAGGCTACCTGCGTTTTGCGCACCCTGGCCGCGATTTTGGCGCATTTTAAGCAGCTAGTTTTGTAAACTACACTAGTGTCCACTTAGCTAACACAAGTAAAGTTAAAACCTAAATAAATGGATCATTAATGAATGGAACCATTGTCATGTTTGTGCCCACCACAGAAATTACTTCATTAACTCACCACTTTTCATTCTAATCTAGACCTAAACCTTTGACCATGCTCTCCTGCTGTTTAACCAACCTACCTGTTTGACCAACCTACCTGTTTAACCAACCTACCTATTTGACCAACCTACCTGTTTGACCAACCTACCTGTTTGACCAACCAACCTGTTTGACCAACCAACCTGTTTGACCAACCAACCTGTTTGACCAACCTACCTGTTTGACCAACCAACCTGTTTGACCAACCAACCTGTTTGACCAACCTACCTGTTTGACCAACCTACCTGTTTGACCAACCTACCTGTTTGACCAACCAACCTGTTTGACCAACCAACCTGTTTGCCCAACCTACCTGTTTAACCAACCTACCTGTTTGACCAACCTACCTGTTTAACCAACCTACCTATTTGACCAACCTACCTGTTTGACCAACCTACCTGTTTGACCAACCAACCTGTTTGACCAACCTACCTGTTTGACCAACCTACCTGTTTAACCAACCTACCTATTTGACCAACCTACCTGTTTGACCAACCTACCTGTTTGACCAACCTACCTGTTTGACCAACCAACCTGTTTGACCAACCTACCTGTTTGACCAACCTACCTGTTTGACCAACCAACCTGTTTGACCAACCTACCTGTTTGACCAACCTACCTGTTTAACCAACCTACCTATTTGACCAACCTACCTATTTGACCAACCTACCTGTTTGACCAACCTACCTGTTTGACCAACCTACCTGTTTGACCAACCTACCTGTTTGACCAACCAACCTGTTTGACCAACCTACCTGTAACCATTGAACTTGTCCTTCTGCCAATCAACGTCTCCGCCTTGTCTACCGCAGTCTCAATCTATACAAGTGAATGGTTATTTTAGGCTTAGTTAGTTTAGGGTTTTTGTTGCCAACCAACATTATGAATGAAAGCTTTCCTTGCCTCTATATGTTGATTGACCAATTGCCTATCTCACTTTGCTTGTGGTGACATACACTAATGGAAAATTGTAAATGTGTACAGTAATTGTGTATTATCAACAGTAAAATACTTTAAAATGTTTTACTGCAGCACACTGTAAATTATGGGCATTGTGGGAAATGTTGTGAGATGGAAAAAATTGCTGTATTTAGAATGGCACTGTAATTCCAATATTTGTTGAGGATATATTTGTTGCACCCGTGAGTGAGAATGCTGTACCAATTTCACTTGTATGTAGTTATAGTGCCCCTTCAACTTAAAGTGTATAAAGGAGTGGCAGGTCTTAAAGTCTTAAACCCTAATGGTTGAGCATTTTGCCATGTCCTGTAGTCACTGACAGTTTGGAAGCCTCTAGAAGTGCAAGTGATATAAAACACAAAATATTCATTAATATACTGTAATGTTTGTAAACACTTTACCTAGCAGCCAAACTGCTTGCACCAATCCCTTGTAATTACAGTAAATGTAATTACGGTAAAATACTGTGAAATACAAACCCTGAAACTCGTTTAATTGTTTTCATTCATTTATTCACTCCGATTACAGTAGCATTACCTTTTTAAAAGTACAAGGCAGTGAATTTTACGGTATTGTACTGTGTCATTACACAGTACTTACTTTGATACTGTGTACTGTAAAATGAAATACAACATTTTACTTGCCGCTGAGCGGCCTGTAAGCTACTGACAAATTTACGGTAAGCCCTTTACAGTGTAGGCCTAGTCAGTGCAGTTGACATGCCAGCTATGAAGGAGACACACAGTAGCCCTATGTCACATGTGGCCCTGTAGGTATGACGCCCCAGCGGTTGGTTATTCCCCTTCCATAAACATTCATCCCTTCAACATGACAAACCATATAGCCCATTTATCTTCAGTATGCTGGCCTTTGCATTGAAGGCTACCCACTTTTTTCCTTCGAGGTGATAGGCTATCTGTGTGTGAAAACAGGGACATCAACAGGCCTGCACCTGTGACAAATGAACAAAGACACATCTGCATGAGTATTCAGGTAGGACCACACATCTGCATGAGTATTCAGGTAGGACCACACATCTGCATGAGTATTCAGGTAGGACCACACATCTGCATGAGTATTCAGGTAGGACCACACATCTGCATGAGTATTCAGGTAGGACCACACATCTGCATGAGTATTCAGGTAGGACCACACATCTGCATGAGTATTCAGGTAGGACCACACATCTGCATGAGTATTCAGGTAGGACCGCACATCTGCATGAGTATTCAGGTAGGACCACACATCTGCGGAGATGAGAGAGCATTCATAACCAGGAACTGTTGGCTGAAATGTGTTGACTGTTGAGGATGTGCAGGCCAGGCCTGTAACGTTACCTGTTACAACGGCTCACTTGTGGACACCTGCACCCAAACACAAATTAACACCTTCACGCAGGTAACACTGAACGCATGTGGTTCCCTTGGCAACAGGATGTATGCTATGCTGTATTCTGGCCCAGGCTACAGTAGGCTATTACAGGTATAGGCTTGACATATGAATATAATTAGTAGAATCAAGGTCGTTCCATAGAGAACACACAGACCTATTTAAGGTGTAAGGTGTCAAGAGAAGGCAACTAAGGGGTTCCGCTCTTGATTAAAAATGGGATAATCAACAATGGTCTGTATAGGGCTGATTGCTTCAGTTTAAGCCTGAGATCTTCGTACATGGAGTGACGTTAGAATATTCACGGTCACACAACAGGCGTAATTTATGCCAGAAGTTGTCCTGCGGGGGCGGCTATAGCTCCTTGTCCTTCTAAACACAAGTCCTTGGTAGAATGGACATTCTAATCTATCCAATGGGGTGGGTTTTTCGAGTTGTGTATCTATTCTACAAAGTCTAACTATATGAGATGAACTTACCTGATGTTCTCTTCCTGGTGTGGTGGCCCTCTACCTGACCTCCAATGATGCTGTTTTCATGGGAACACAATACTGCAGGCTTTTGTTTCCCGGAAGTTCGTTTTAGAGGGCGCAACGGGCTTAGAATCAGAGTTTGCGTCCTAAAAGGCATCCTATTCCCTATAAGAGTGCACTTCTTTTGGCCAGAGTCCTATTGACCCTGGACAAAAGTAGTGCACTATCGGGAATAGGGTGCCATTTGGGACGTAAACAGCGTGGCAGCTCCAGGTATAGAAGTTGCCCCCAGAAGCAGATCTGGGATCAGTTTACTATCCTCCAATCCTAACCTTACCCAATAGGAGGAGGGAATGCAGATATAACCTTAGATCAGTGTCTAGGGCCAATGTCACCCTACCCCAGAGATAAATTACAGCTAGGTCTCTTCCCAGGCTTACTCAGCAGGTAGAGTTGCCAAGATAACCCTCCTGGTTTGGGCATTTATCCCCTCCGACTATAAAGTGAAGTTATTTCAGCGGATTTTTCGAATGCTTGAGTGAAATGAATAAATGTAATCGATGTAAGTAGCCCTGATGTCAAATTACTTTTATAATCATTTAAAATTAGCTGTTTTTTTGTCATGGCAGACAGCAGAGGGTAAACACTGGATCGACCTATTGCTGATCAGTGCCCCTCTACTCTATCATCTAAAAAAAACTATTGGGGGGCTACTCATAGAAGTATGTACATTTTATTGGGGCTAGTACTACTACTTTCACAGATGAGGGAGTTTACAGTGTGATGTGCATGGAGAAGATCCCTGGTAAGCTGAAATAACCACCCCATGATTGAGCATCCTGTAGGCTACAATGCTATAGCCCTACTGTGGGCTGATCCAAAACATGCTGATGCTTCTGAATTGACTTTTGCTTCGCACCGCAGGGTTGATTAGTAACATAGTGTAAAACAAGGGTAAGGTCTATAGCTTAAAACCAGTGGTGTAAAGTAACTTAAGTAAAGAAAACTTTGAAGAATTTGTACTTTACTTTACTATATATATTTTTGGACAACTTTTACTCCATTACATTCCTAAAGAGAAAATATATATTTTTACTCCCATACATTTTCCCTGACATACAAAAGTACTTGTTACATTTCGAATGCTCAGGCAGATCAGCAATATGGTCAAATTCACGCACCTTATCAATATAATGCATTGTCACCCCTGCTGCCATTGATGATCTGGTGGACTAAACACAAATACTGCATTTTTAAATTATGTCTGAGGCTTGGAGTGTGCCCCTGGCTGTCCATACTTGTACTTTTGTCATACTCTTTTACTCAGGTATGACAATCGAGTACTTTTTTCACCACTGTACCTAAGTACATTTTAAAATCAAATACTTTTAGACTTTTACTCAAGTAATATTTTACTGGATTACTTTTGCATTTACTTGAGTCATTTTCTATTAAGGGCATCTTTTTACTTTTACTCAAGTAGGACAATCTAGTACTTTTTCCACCACAGTTTATAACACAACAGAAGTAAACCAATCACAGATGACTTTGTGTTGTTTGGGATGGTGACATTTTGAACTTCATATTACAAGACATTGTGAAGAGAATAAAGAGGGTTAGCCCAAGTGGGACGTGACTTTACACCACCACACACTTTGGAGGGAAGCGGAAGCACACCATCACCTGTGCCAATATGATTAATCCACCCCGGTAGTGGCTGTACTAGATGTAACTATAGCAGGGTCGCTACCACAATAAACCTCTTTCTCTCCTCTCTCTTGCTCCCCCTCCTCGTGCTTAATTGTCTCTAAAAATCCATATCCATTTACGGAGACAAAGCTGTGCCGTGACCCAGATTATTGTGTGTTAAAAGAGTATTTTCTGTCGACTGGGCACATCAAGACAGCGTATTGCCCGGGCTGCGCCTGTATGACTGGTCTCTGGTTTGGCCTGGTTGTTGAGACTGCATGCAGGGGAAAAAGCATTCGAATCCGTTCATAGCCCTAAATATCTCAGATAAACCACCCCCTCTGTCCTCCTACTGTCATTCAGTGACTGGATGTTGTAGATGCTTGTGCTGCTGTCTCTTTCAGGCTTCCTTTGTAACAGAGATGTTAACAGAGCCGGGAATTAATGACTGAAGAATGAAAGCATGGTGAATCCTTGGTTTCAAGTGGAGTGAAATCTATCTGAAAGGCGTGGTTTGCGGGTTTATAAATTAGTGAGTGCAAAAGTGACCTTGCCTGCATATTCCTAAAGGTTTGGAGTATAGTAAGATACCAGGGACCTCATTTATCAAAAGTGCACAAAACTACTCTAAACCTTTCGCGCGCCAGTATTCCCGCTTTTTACTTGATGGGAAAGTGTGCATACTGTATCTCCACGCTAATCTCAGGCCATGCGTATGCACACCTAGTGGCTGATCAACTGTATTGCAAGCAAAACACATTTTTTTTGGGAGGGGGGGGGGGGGGGGGGGGGGGGGGGTCGAGGTGTTTGATGCAGGGGAATTATAATAATGGTAGGCTCATACAAGCATTCAAACCTAGGCCTAATGATAAAACAGATGCATTTCCTGTTACTAAGATCATATAGCAGCAAGTCGCCTAATATGTTTATTTGACTTGTATTATATAGGCCTGAATCATAATTATATTGCAGGGCATGTCTCTCTCTTTCTGACATGACTGGTTTATACCCGCTACACAACAAATATTCATCTTCTATTTAGTCATCGTTATTAGTAAGTAGACCGTGGGCCTATGTCAGTTTTAGTAGGCTACAGTAGTGTTGTGCTATAGGAGCGCAACATAATAAATAACCTGTTTCAGACCCTATAACATGTATTGATCATGTATTGATAAATAAAATATTGCACAACAATTCGTATTTTGTGTGGGCTGTAGGCAGCATTTACTTTTAAATTGTTCAATAGACAATCAGTCTTGCAGAATGCGCAGCCAGTGTTCGGCACTTGCTATAGGCGACATTTTTTTACTTAAAAAAAAAAAAGTATTTGCAAAATATTAAAACATTCTGCCCACACCTCTACAAAATGTTTTATCAAAATTGCCATTGCGCTGTAGAAACTATCATAGCCCAGTTCCAACATATCCTAATCCCGCAGCAAATGAGGGAGTTTTTGTTACCATAAAAGGTGAATGAGGGGTAAATGTGATAATTCTGTTTTTTATTTAAAATACATTTGTAAAAAAAATCTTTCCGAATGCACACGGTGTGTTTGATAAATCCCACTAATTTGTTGCACATGCAAATTGGTTGATAAATGAGGCCCCTGACTTTTTTGCAACATAATACATGTTGTGGTCCTATATGGCTCAATTGGTTAAAAGCAACGCTCGGATTGGGTTTTCAAATCCCGGCGCCACCCATGCGTAAAATGTGTGCACACTTGACTGTAAATCGCTTTGGATAATAACGTCTGTATTATATTATTATATGTTCTGAAAATGAAAGAAATAAAGGAAAACGGTGTGGAATGGAGAGGAAAAAGGGGCTGTAGCACAGCATTGATTAGGCTACAAAATTGACTACAGAGTCCCCGATTGGGTTTGATAGTGAGAAACAGCATATCGGTTGGGGGTGTCTTATTCTTTGCACGGCGGGTGAATGTCGTCATCGCTCTGCGGCGCCGACAGTGTATCCCTCAACTCTTTATCATATACAACACACGACTTGTTTTATTATCACGGATGCAGGGCTGTGCGCTGGGTGGCTTATTTTCACCTTCTAGCCCACCGGAGCCCTCTCCCCCCACTCTCCTACTCTCTCTCTCTCTCGTTGTGCTATAGCGTAGCACTGCGGTGCTGATAGTAGCTGACTTCGCGCCGATTTCTGCTGCAGCGCAGCACACGAAGCAGCGGTCTAAAAGGAGAGAAAAGGGAGAGGGGGAGGCGGAGAGATCGGGGGCTGTTTGTGCTAGCCCTTTTAAGACTTCGATCGAGAGTAAAAGCACTACAACTATTGTATGGGGTCGCTTTTCCCCTCTTTCGCGTATTTGTGTTTTGCTTAGCCTTGCAATCTTGGATGTGCGCATCCGCTTATTGATTAATCCATATGTCTCCGTGGCTGTCTCCACCAAATGGTGTTATTTGCAAAGCGAAGCCCCCACTTTACGCAGCGAGTTGAGCTGGCTTCCCCCCCCCCCCCCCCCCCCCCCCCCCCCCCCCCCCCCCCCCCCCCCCCCCCCCCCCCCACACACACACACAGACACAGAGAGAGGGGAGGGGGGTAGTGCGGGTAGACGATAGCCGAGTACCCGCTGTTAGTGGCGATACCTGTCAAGCTCTAGAATGGCTGACTAGTCTCCCCTTTCACATCATGCCCGTAGAGGTTACCTCCTTTCGTGTACTACGCTTGCGCTGTTTAGTCAGTTTGAAGTATTCTGTCATATTTGTGTGTGTGCGCGCGCGCGCAGACTGACGGGCGTTCAATATCACACCTCTAGAGAGAAATTAACCCTCGTCCACCTTGTAAACTTCCCGAACGACCCTGGTCCAGTTTCACTCTTGTTACAATTACGACGCACACACACTGTGCTTTTGAGAATGTGCTGCTACAGAGGTTACCCCAGATATCAGAGGGAGCGCTTGATATTTGATGACATGTCAGGAAAAAAATCTGTTTAACCTCTGTGTGATCCAGCTCTGTTCATGTCACGCGCATCCTCACGCCTCTTGGCTGAAGACACGGTCGGTAGGTCATAGCTATGTTCCCCTCCCAGATATACCTGCGCTCGTGAGGAAAAATAAATAACATAACAAAAAAAATAAGTAAATTACTCTCTTTAGTACTAGGCCTAACGTACAGCGGAGCTGCGTATAGACCTGCTTGCTTGGTGTCACACTTTTGCCCCCAGCCCCAGTTAACACACCTGACTCCAATAATCAACAAATCACGATTTCCAGTTTCTAATGCAATTAGTTTAATCAGCTGTGTTTGCGAAGGATGGAGAAAAAGTTTGGCACAACACTGACCCCTGCGGCCTGGCTTTTTCATCCCTGCTCTAGTACCGGACAGCTCCACCCACACCTTCTGTATTTCAGCACTGGACAGCGATAGTCTGTTGGCCTATTTCAGCACTAGACAGCGCCTAGACCTCTCCCTTTTATTACTTTACTCGCCTTTCTACTTGTATGAACTAAAGTGTCTGACTACATAAAGGCTGCTCTTGCAATCTATTATGTTACAGCAATGCGACCAGACAAGTTGGTGTCACTTATAGCCTAGGTCTACTCATTGTGTCGATTGTCGAGGACGCGTTTAGGTCACTGAGATATCATTCAGTTCACGCTGCCGGTCTCGAACACTTGTTCGAACTTCTCTGACTGACTCAACTCTCCCAGGTCTCATTGTCTCCGTAAGACACGTCACCGAGGATCAGGGGAACATCTCAGCAAAGTTTATTCTCGAAACATATTGATCACTTTGTGTTATCCAACTCCAGTCCTCGAGTATCCCCAACAAACTATTAGCCTAAAATAAACAGTATGGTCTACTATACGTTTAGGGGCATCCGTTTTCCTAATGTTAATGGGCACACCCCCGGAAACTGCATAGCTTGCGAAATCTGTATTTTTCTTTCTATCCATAGTGTAAAAAAATGGCTAGCCTACTGCATGGCACATGCACAATACTATTCACCCAGGAATCAACTCATTGGTGACGTGGCCGTAGAGATCAAGAGCAAACACGTATTTGATGACTTTGATGTGACGTGTTCCACTTTTTTTTTAAATGGGGCTAAATCATTCTTGTCTCGGTGTGTCGGTTGTCTCTTTCTCTCCCCAGGTGTTTGTAAACAATCTGTGAATAGGGGACCCGGGTGCCGAAAATAAACCGGCGTGTGTGAACTAGATTCCTTTGTACTGTATACGTCAAATGTGTGTCGTGCGCACTCCGACAGACTTACTCGCGCGCATGCTCGTGCCGGAAGGGATCTCACCTTTCTCCCGTCGGCAGTTTTATTTACCACCAGTCCTCTGTGGAGGCATTGGCCACTGGGAAACCTTTCATTCCCAGGCCGTATTGGTCTGTCTGTGGCCGATTTAAATGCTGCTTCTGCTGCGGATTGCCATTTCTGTGTTGTTCTTTAGTAAATGTAATGGGAAACGCATGTGACAGAGTCGCCTATTTGGAGGCTTGTTGACATTGCGTCAAAAACACGATCTCAAATTTCCTTGGGCATACAAATGTTGCACTCCACTCCTTTTACACCACCTTGCCGTTTTTCTGCTAAGGTTTCTGTTTGGCTGGATCCTATTTGTGATTCTGTCCCTCTACCGCCCCCCCTCCTCTTCTACCTCTAAATATAGATAGAAAAAGGGGAGATGGGCTGCATCTTTCCTCCTCTTTCCCATACTGACACGCACACCCCTCTTCCCCATACTGACACGCACACCTCCCCCGGTGGTTTTCGCTGGACGTTACTGCACCTCCGTTGCACATTCCCATGCAGCAGAGTGCTTTGCAGAAGCAACCCGCCACCGTGTGCATCAAAACCGCCCGTGGTTCTCTCCCCTTTCTCTTTTATTTTACCGATGTGCATGCTGCCCGGCCTCAGCGGCCGGTTACTTGGCTTCCCTTACACAGCGCTGGCTGGTTTGCAGCGTGTACCCCAGCCACATTGTTTTCGCCCTTGTCGTCGTCGATTGTACCTGCTCGGAGTGTTTCGTGTGAATTGCATCCACTGCGGTGGCAGTGGGGCCCCTCCGCGGGGAGAGATGCGACAAACGTCGGGGGAACTGAAAGCTTTCAGCGCCGGTGTTCTCACATAGGGCCCAATCAAGGGGGCTTTTGAAAAAAAAAAATCGTTATTTTAGGGAACACTAACTAATTTAACAGTTTTTTTTTTACATGCATGGTAGGTAATCTACCTACTGGTCACTTTATGTGTAACCAGTTTTTGAAGTAATCTAATAAAACAATTTTAAAAAGTAATTTATTTACAGGCAAAATGCAGACCATTGACTGTATGTAGGTTTATGTTTGAGGTAGGAATCATGTGTTTCCCATAACAATATTCTGTTGTATAGAGAACAGGCTATGGTGCTGCACCACAAAACTTACATTTTTTCTCCTCCAGAATTGAGTAGCGGCAGAGACCACTTCCTATAGCCTTTCTGTCACACACACACACACACACACACACACACACACACACTTTCTCTCTGTGTCAATCCTTGCATCATCTAAATTTGTACCTCCCCTTATGTACATCCTGTTCCTCAGTGTCCTTTCAGTTCATAGAGGACTGTCCCCATTCAAATACTTTGAACATGCCTACTTCCGTCCTTCTTTCAGTTAGTCAGGGACTGGCCCTGTTCAAATATTTACAATTTGTATCCTTCCATCCATCCTTCCTTCAGTAAGTCAGTATCTGGCCCCGTTCAAAAACTCTAAACATGCATCCTTTCTTCCTTCGTTCAGTTAGTCAGGGACTGGCTCCATTCTTAAACTTTAAACATGCACCCTTCTGTCATCGAATCATGCACACCAGTAATAACCTCGAGAAACAGCTGAAAGGAAGGAGGCAGTCTGAAAGTATTGGAACCGTGCCCTGGAGTCAATGCCATGATAGCCGCGCTAGCCCACTGAGCTAAAGACTTGGCGTTTGCCTCTGGGAGCGAACACAAGTCTCCAAGTCCCAGGCAAGGTGACTTGTAGTCACTAGAGTTTAGTTTGGCAAAATACCACCTCTCCCTTCACCTGATAGGGGACAGACAGAGGAGAGCAGAGAGCCACGGGGTGCTGCAGTGCAGATGGATCTTCCCACTGAGCACACACTGGATGAATCAACGTTGTTTCAACGTCATTTGTCAATTCATTGTGACGTGGAATTAACGTGAAACATACATTGGATTTGAAAAAAGTCATCAACCAGTACTGTTTTCATCTCATTTCAACCGGTGCTGTTTTCATCTCATTTCAACCAGTGTTGTAATCATTGAAATGAAGGTCAACTTCAACTTAAACACATTGACTTAACTTGACTAACAGGTTGTTACATCAATCTAATATCAACATAATTAGAACTGTATACGTTGAAATTGCGTTGAAAATTCCACGTGGAAATATATTCAATATATTGGGGTGGTTGAAATAATGTTGAATTTCATATTTGATAAGACATATGTTACTTGACCTTGTTTCAATGTTGATAGTAAAATGCTATGTTTGAATCAACGTCATTGTTTCAATATTATGCCATCAGCCAAAATAGAGGTGTATTGAAATAAAGATGTGAAGCCGCAGTCCAACGATTCCTGCCCGAACAGTGACTCCTACTGGAGCATGAGGGGTAAATGCATTTCAGTGAGAACAAGTATACCATCTGAATGCCTACCTCTATGAACCCTACTTAGCTTTGGCAACAAGCTGCGTTTGATTCAGCT